>NC_040020.1:36145260-36173967 GCF_000972845.2 Larimichthys crocea
TGTGTACAAAATGAGTTAATGGAATAGATGTTTTGGTGATAGAGGTGTGGGAGAGCAGTCCTACGTGTGGTGTAATGTGCGTGGGTGTGGGGTGTTTGCTACTAATACTGCCATCCTAGCAAGTGTGTTACACTTAGAATACTGAAATAGTTGCCTGCGATTGTAAAATAGATGTAATTTGTATCACCAGCCACATATTTTATTTATTGTAAACCCACAAGGCAATAAATTATTCAAAACCTACAAAAGATGGGGCCACCTTGTTCACTAGCCTAAACTCGCTGCTGTGGACCTCCTCTGAGAACACCAGTGAAATCCAAATAACGCTAGAATCAATGAAGCTTAATCACTTTAACTGCGTGCAGTTTCTTCTGTTGGTTAGGGGTTAGGCAAGACGGTGGATTCATGGTAAGCAAGTATGTAGGCATCATTAATGAAATCAGAGGTGGCGAGGTTAACATACCAGAGGTATTAGCGCGCTAATAGGTCTTACCCTCCTGTCCGCAGTCTGCATCCATTCTTTTGGAAGGTGGATGGCCATGGGTACTCTGCCAATCATACCTAAGGGGAAGATAAAGTAGCGTGTTATTATTTATCAATTATCTGTAAGGTACCGGGGTGCTCATCTATGACAATGTGTCAAGGGGTATCCAAAAGGTGACAGCCGGGTATTAAATATCATTGTTCTTATCATCGGGGAACACAAAATCGAGCAGGACAGTGGAAAGAAAGTAATGTACAAACAAAATTAAGGCAAAACTTGAGAAAAAGCATGGATGAGACAGGAAAGAGGGAGGTCAACAGAACAAAACGATTCGTGACGTTACAAATGGCTTATCACTATAAACAGATTGCCTGTACGCGCAATAGTTTCTTGGAGTTGTTATGTCACTACTAAGACCTGTCCTATGATCAACTGTAATGAGGACGAAACTCTGGAACACCTCCTAATAGATTGTTACAGAACTAAAAATGTCTGGTCCTTATTACAAAAAATAGGTCTTAGTTTTACAATAAATTATACCTCTACAGCATATAATATTTTAAGAAAACATGCCTCCTAATAAAAAAGAATTATTTCAGCTTGTTATTAGTATCGTAAATAATAAATTATGGAAGACTAGATGTAAAGTGATTCTCAACCAGACAGTGATTGATAGCGAATCAGTTTTTAAACAAATATTGACTGAACTTAGAAGACGCCGTTCAACTGATAATAGACTTCCATGGCATATCTTGACAATTTAATTCCTTTATCTTCTGCTCATCTATATGTTCCCTATGTGTGTGTATATATGTAAGCATAACATAAGTAAGGGTTTATGTGTACATATGTATCCGTGTGTATTTTAAACTGTCTCCTTTTTTTTTTTTCTTTCTTTGTATGTGTATTAATAAGCTGTGTTTTCCATTTTTGGATCTTGTATTATATTTCTAATAAAGTTTCTTAAAAAGCGAAAAACCTTCACCATGTACACAATGAAAATAATGAGCCAGTGGGCTATGTTAAATGCAAATAATGAGCCAGTGGGCTATGTTAAATGCAAAAAATGCGACGTTTTGATTTTTGAATTTGAATTTAGAATGATGTTGATTTAATTTTATTTGAAAGACTCATTTCTATTGGTGTGGATATTCATATTCAAATTTGGTGACTGTGGAGATTGAGCAGCCGTACGGTTCATTTGTCTCGTCATGTGAATTTTAACTTTTCGTGTTATTTCGTTATTGCCATAAAAAACCTCTTAATTTAGAATCTCTCTGCATGTAATTGGTAAAGAAAGACTGGTTTTACAGGCCCATCGGCCTGTTTGACTAAGGTGTGGGGTAATTACACCGCTGTGCAACGATATTTACAGAAAAATCGCCGGTAGGCCTATTTTACTTCCTTGGTCAGAGAATTTATTTCAGCCTAGGCTTGTTCAGACATTTGTAGTCCTGAATAAAAAAATCAAAATGTACAGCATGACTTATTCTTGACTGATATGCCATATGAGCACATTTTAATAACGTCGGGCCGGAAACGGATTCGGGCTCTACAAAGCTGTCAATCAAAACGGGCCGGGCCGGGCTCGGGTCGAATTCTAAGGCCCGTTTCATAGTGTAGTCTAGAATTCAGGTCAAACTGATCCGTTTCAAATGTTTACAAGAAGAAAAATGGTACAAGCATGAAAAAAATTCTACCTGAAACTCTATGGCTTATTTCACACATTCACATCATTATATGGTCTTTGGGCCAGTTTGACCTGCATACACAGAAACACAGAAACATTCCCACACACACACACAGACTCAGACCTCATTATAATCTAAGCACAGAGAAGCTGTTTGCTCTCACTTTCCCGCCCAAACATCAAACATTTTCTCACACTATATGACTTGCCCCTGCACATGAAGGAGCTGGGACAAAAGAGACAAATGATGGACTCAAATTATTTATTTATTTTGTCGTTTAGCTCCGTTGGTAGAGCAGCCACCCATGTACAAAGGCTCAGTACATAGAGAAAAATCTGAGTTGTAGAAATAACTGGAAACTCAAGACAGCCATGACATTATGTTCTTTACAAGTGTATGTAAACTTTTGACCACCATGTAGTTTTCAACCTAACTCCTAAGTCTGAGAGAAGTTAGAGGCGGTCCACCGGACTCCAAAGACCTGCTCACAGTCAGATGATGCAACTCATCACAGAAAAATACAACAATACTGAATTTGTAACAGCACATTTTGTTGGCATCGATATAATATGTGTCCAAACTGCTCACCAACAGATCAACTCATATTATCTGACAGAACTGCTCTTCAGGTGCACATTAAATAATTACAAACTGCACTGAATGAACACACAGTAAATACAGCTGACATGGAAAAACTACTGATCAATGCTGTATACTTAGACATCACACTCCTGTGCACTGAATCATATTTATTTCACATTCTGTGAAATCTGTGTCTGTTTCCTCAGCTCATGGTGTAAAGCAGTTCAGTGAAGTCTGTTTGCTCTGAGCTGTGCAAACAGATTTGTCTGCTCAAACAAAAGTAGTTACAAGTGTAGTTAATGACACACTCACACAGTTCATTAGTAAAACAAGTTTCTGCGATCCGTGTTTCCTTTTTAAGCATCAGTAAAATCAAACAGTCTCTGCTGCAAATAGTCTGGTGCATTCCTGAATGTGACAGTCTGACAGTCTGACAGGCAAATGTCCTGAAGAGACATTGATATTAAAGTTGTCAGCTTAGTGTATCATGTGTTTATTTAGAAGCTTGTTCTCAGACGGTGTGATAATGTCACGGTTCTGAGGGGAACCCAGAAGCAGATTATTATTGAACAGAGAGTGAATACGTGAAACGAAATGGAAGCAGGTAGGCGAGAGTGGGAGTCCAGAGGTGGGGGCTATCCAGAGAGGGGTCAGCTGGCAGGCTTGGAGGGTGGAGGTCCACACACTGGCTACCTGAGGCGTAGGCTGAGTGGACTGGACTGATTCCTGAGGCAGACAAAAAACAGACGGCAAGAGGTAGGCAGAAACAGGCAGTTACTGGTACAAATGAGGTCTTCAGGCTAGCAGGCTGTAGCATACACAATACTTCACAACGATTCGGCAGGGACTGAATGTGTGGCTGCTCCTTACAGTTTTGTCCAGTTTCTACCACACTGAGATGACATGGATAGCACAAATATTTAAACTGACACTCAGGGAGCAAAACCTCATCTCAAATCTCCAAAACTTTAAACACATTTTCTGCTTCACACACATTTTGCAGTTCAAAGTGGCACTTTTTAAGTGTACTGAACGCGGTGCTCTGCATAAGACACAACAATCTGACATAAAGTCACATGTTTGCTATTTCAAAACACGCGATCAAATAAAATGACACTACATGAGATCATTGGCCACTACATGTGCCACCTGGCCAAACATGGTGTTATGTAATTGTTAACACTTCAATCAGGAGGTAAGCAATAAAAGACCATAGGTGAGCAACTTTGGAAGACAATGCTGAGAGAGGAAGAGGAAGAGGGAGGGTGAGAATGAGAGGGGGAGGAAGAGTGAGAGGTCGGGGTAGAGCAGTGTTGTCAAATTATTTAGTTTTCCTCTTTATTTTTTGATTTTTTTATTTTTCATTTTTTCTGACATTGTATTTTTCAGCTTCCTGTTTTGTGAGCATATTTTAGTTCACTCCAATGTAAATATATCTGCTGTGCATACGTTGCACTGACTTGTTTGGTGAAAAATGAATAAAATAAATATTTCAATAGCACGTGTGTTTCTGCAAATATTTCTCTGCTTGTGGACAATCTGAAGAATTCTCCACAGTTTGAACTATGTTAGTATTATGGCAAAGCATACTAAAGATGAGTGCTTTTCATTATGCCCAACAGTGTGTAGTTGGTTAGACAGAAATCTACGAATACTAATGAAGTGTGTGCCATCTGGTGCAAAAGTTTGATTTTGGTTGCAGTGCTTCAGGAGAAAGACACCAGACAACACAAACATAGACACACAGTCATCCCGGATAGGGATTGGTAACAGATAAAGGCCAACATGTGAAATCTGCTGGCAGCTATGAGACAAAAGATCTGAACAAGCAAGGTGTGTGACTAAGACTAATCTTTTGATCTTTGTGCTTTTAAGCTTGATTCTTACCATAACACATCTATAATTCTTTGTGCTTTTGATTGATTCTTGTATACTGTACATATATAAACATTATCTTGATACATACTGTATATGGTTTGTAGTAGTTTAGAAGAGGGCTATGGGAACTAAGAGCACATTGTTATGCATGATTTGAGCACAAGACTGCACAGTTGAGTGACAGTGTGGTAAGTGCTAGACAAGGTATGTGGTGACTGCTGTAACACTTTTGATGACTGATGTGGTATTTATCCTAAGCCAAGGTTTGGAGTGAGGTATTATCCTAAATCAGAGCTGTCCAAACTTCTTTGAAAGAGGGCCAGATCTGACAATGTGAAGACGCCCGGGGGCCAATACTGACATTTAAAAATGAAAGGAATGAACAATAAAAGTTACATACATTCATTGCCACAATTATCTTTTTCTTTATCTTTTTTTTATAATTGCAATGTCACCAAATCTAAACAAATCAGACATCAACCAAATCTGGAGTCAGATAACAGAATAAACTGTATGGAATACATTAAACTTGATACAAATCTGAACCTCATGTTCATTTTAAACATGACTTATTATGAGTTAAAATGAGTTTAAAACTATCACTCTTTCTTTTGTCTTTAACAAAATCATTCACAAAGTCATATTTTGTGTCACATCTACAGATACATAACACCAGCTGTTATGTCCTTAGAGGTTCAGATGCTTCATTATGTCAACCAAAAAAGCCAAATCTTCCAGCCACACAGTATCTGACAATCCTAACAGGCCATAAATAATATATTATGAAAACGAAGCTTTGGACCGCATGAAATCTGACCCCCAGGCCGGACTTTGGACATGCCTGTCTGAAGTAGTATGTAATGACTGTGGTAACATTTTTACGACACTTGTTAATGCGCTGAATGTTTTTTAAAAATGCAGTAAAAGACATCAGTGATTTAATGGTGTAATAAAAATGGAAGACCAAGAAAAAAGAGAGAAGCTTGGCACATTGCAGGCCACAGAGCCTGAAGCTTGTTGTCATGACATGAGTCCACACCATGTACATCTGTTTAAACTATTCTTTATTAAATCAAATTAGGACACATTAAAAACCAACCAACCATACTGGGAGCAGAGGAGCCCAGTACAGGGCAGAGCCAGAGAGAGCAGAAGAAAGTGAGTGCCTGGCTGCTGTGTCATAAACACCTGCAGACAAAGAAACCACACCCAGGAGAGGAGGAAGGGACACACTCAGGATGCCCTTAGGGCATCACACTGTGAATCATGCTGGAAGACATGCTCAAGGCCTGACAGAAAGTGTGTGCAAAGGACGGGGTGATATAGCCTGAAGAATTTAGACACCATTAAGGGGAAAGTCCCCAAAGTTTGATGGATTTACACCATTACGTCATAGATGGGGGAAGATGGGCTGGACTTATGCTATGGTTATATAACATTTGAGGGTTTAAAGGGAGATGTTTGGGGACAGACAGATCAGTCTATCCATGAGAGACTCAGGCTTTGTTTGTCTATGAAGAAAATAAAGTTCATCTACAGCCAGCTTTGATGAATCCTGCTTTACTTCTTGAAGACAATTTGACTGAAGTTGTACTTCTGGCGGGGACCAAGACACCTAAGCTGACCCATTTTTGATGTGGATGAACAGGAGAGAAGAATGGTGTGGTTAATGGTGTCAAATGCTTCAGTGAGGTCCAGGAGGATGAGGATGCTGAGCTGACCAAAGACTGCAGAGAGGAGGATGTCTTTGGTGACGGCTGTTTCAATGCTGTGTTGTGAGCAGAAACTGTCTAGAAGGTCAAGTGTGGTGAAGCAGAAGGTCACAGTTGGATGTCAGGCCTCAGACGATGTTGTCCTAGCAGCTTCCTGTGTAGAGAAAACACAGGAAATATCACTGCTGGTGACAGTCTGGATACCCTATAATGTCTTTAACATGTAAAGAGGTTAAAGAGAGAACACAGATTCTAATTCCTTATGAAGAACAAATCATACTAAGTATAAATCAGCTCATAATACGACTCTTGATAATGAGAGACCAATCACTGCAGACATGATGAGCAAGTGAACTTATGAAACAAGATGTTCCATGAAACTCCTGACTGGAACATTTAGCAGCATTTAGAAGAACTCCTTTGTTAATACTGACCTCTTTCTACAGCACAATGCACACAAGGCCAAATAATGCAAGTGATACACCAACAGCATGATGGTTCCTCTGGCCAGCCGTAACACTGTGTGGAGGTCCGATGGTTGGTGTGATGGGATCAGCCTCTGAGAAACAGACAAGTGGAGATAAATAATGTGAGTGGTAGTGTGTGTTATTCATCTATTACAAAACAAACAGTGAATAATGTGATCGAGGAACTGTTACAACTTAAAGTTGATGAGGGAACTGAAGATCACACACACACACACACACACACACACACACACACACACACACACACACACACACACACACACACACACACACCTTTTCCTTTGTTTTCCTTGACTCCAAATACTCACCAACAACAGTCAGGTTAAACTTGTGCATTGACCCATTGCCATTGATGATCTGTCCCTGGTAAAGTCCATTGTCTTTGGTGCTGAGGGACAGGATGGTCAATGATCCGGTCTCTGGGTCCAGGTGGAATCTTTGTGTTTCGTCGGCACATCTCCTCTATCAAAGTTGAACAGGACGTGATTCTCTGACCCATAAGACCAGATGACTTGATAGTCTCCATGTAGTCCAGTAACTCCAGTGTGCAGAGTGATGTTCTGTCCAGCCGTCCCAGTCACTGTCTTAATGTCACTCTGTCCAACTGCTGGAGCGACTGTCACTGCAAGAGACAGAGGTGGGGGGCATCAGCAATGACTAAAACTGAGGCCACATAATTACACTTGTCATGCAGACACAGTTATTCTGCCTTTGACTGTATGAATCAGTGTCTCTAACACAAGGACAACATGTTGAAACACTACGAGAACTAACTGTTGCTGCAGATAATGAGACATGAGTATCGGCATCTCCTGAACTCATGGTCATACATGTGGCTAAAACACTGACCACAGATTTTCCATCATTGACTGAATTTTAAAAACATATAAAATCAACAACACTGTCAGTAATCACATGTAGACCGCCTGTAGTAAACTCCTCATCAAGTTGGCTGTGAGTGTGCATATTAATTAGCTGTACTGTCTTTGATCTCACATGCATGACATCACTGTAACAAAAGAAAACACATTACAATTTCCACCAACTCTGACACACAAGTGCCAAAAACTGCAGTTCCTCAAACGGCCACTTGAGGCTGGCTCCAGGAGTGAGTCAGAATCCATAAGTCCCCATGTTCAAATGTCCAACTTCACAGCAGGAATATACATGGTTACAGGCTGGTTGTATGAAGGCTTGAAGTTATGCATAATTAACAGCACGTTCCATGTATTTGCCCATTTTTGGATTAGCTGGGAGAAGACAGAGAGACCGGACTGCTAAGACAGGGGAAACTGGCTCTGCCACACTGAGCTACTAAGCTAAACCCCTGTGACACAGTTACAGGAAATTACTCACGTTTCTTAACAGTCTCTGGCCTGACAGTGGCAAAATGTCACAGTAACTGAATGATCTCGATGTGGTTGATAAACGAGTTGAAAAAAGAGGTATAATGTGGTGGACGATGAAGGAAAAGCAATAACATTTATCAACCAGGAGGGACCAGGGGAGCCACAAGAAGTCAGTTATCTCTGCTTGAAAAGAAAAAAAAAATAAAGTGAGCGGGAGCGTTTCTTTGATGAGTCATCACATTTGTGCCATGATCGAGTGGAGAAGGAAAAAAATGGACAGAAACTGCTCACACACACAGTCACAGTCTATTATTTCTAATGAAGCAGTATGTCAGACTGTATGAAAAAAGATAGACAACATGTTTAGCTTGAATGTTGAATCCATGCCAGCTACTCCCTCATGACCTCCACCCCTGCAGAGGTGTTCAGATTGTGACATACAATGAGGCGCTCTGTTAGACAAAAAAACGTTTGAACACTGAAGGTGAAATCTGAAATGACTGTTGACTTACTGTTCTGCATAAACTACTGTATGATGAACTGATCACATGTCTCTCTGTGGCTGCTTTGACCTACAGTATCTTTGCACACTGCTGTTGGTAAAATGTTCTTGGTGTATGATGTCGTTAATAACTAGGAGATGTAAATGATTCTGGACGTTCACATTAATGCAAAATAACATAAATGATTATAGCATCATTATGTGACTGACTTTCTCTCAGCATCCCAACCCTGACTGACTTCCAATGTCCCTGAACAAACGTCACATGTCTTACTGGAACACAATTTTACCGTAATTACCATGATAGAACTTGTTCTAATATGGCAGTAAAGGGATATTACAGTAGTGTTGTTGATGTCACCTTTAAGTTTAGTGTTTTCTTTCATATTTTCCTGTATAAAAAGTGTTTTTACCATCAGGAGAAATGATGTTTGCCATATCATTATCATAGTAATACAGTGTGAATGTCATATAAAATCTGTGGTCATCAAATATGACAGAAGTCTGGCTCTGTTTCCATGTCCTTCTCTCTGTAAAGGCTCTGTAAAGAGGCACAGTCCAGGCAAGAAGGACCAAAACTGACATTCCCATGTATCCTGTATCACCATTGTCACCCTAAGACTGATTCATTTAATCAAAGTTTTAATTACAACTGATTATACTATTGTGCTACCCCCAAAATGTAAGAGGCATTTTACAGTTTAGGTTTGTATTTTTCTAATATCTATATCACTATTCATACATTTTATTTACTCTGTGCCAGCAAAGTTTGACTGTAACTGTAGTAGCAGAGCTCTCTCTGTCCTTTTAAGGAAAGTCACTGCCACAGTAAATGCCCTGATTGGTTTGGCTCACCTCAGCTCACTGAGACACAGATCCACCCACCTACACACATATACACACACACACACACACACACACACACACACACACCAAGCTGCAATGCTATTTTGGTCCTTCTTGCCTGGACTGTGCCTCTTTACAGAGCCTTTACAGAGAGAATGACATGGAAACAGAGCCAGACCTCTGATAGAACCTTTTAAGGAAAGTCACTGTAAATGCCACAGTAAATGCAGGCTGCAGTGCATACACACAGGATCATCACAGCTCAGATCACTGATAAAACAGTTATCTGATGATAAAATATGATGATGTGTTTTTATGTGCAGAAGTTTGATCACGTAAAAACTAAAAAGAATTGAAGCTCCACACTTCTTTTGAGCCTCAGCTTTATTTCAATATTTGGAAATGATTTCTTCTTCTTCTTCTTTTTCAGTAGACATTATCCACATGTCAGTATGACCTCAGATATCAGATTATCTGGAGCTCTCTATCTTTTGAAAGTGAAAAAAGTGACTTTTTGGTGTAGTAGACTCTATTAGAGTAACTGTCATAATTTCTACCTTGTATTTTTAAGATTCAGTGAGAACTAGAGTGTTTTAAGTAAAATTAAACATTGTATTAACGTAATACATGAACTATAGGGGAAGAGTAAGTTTTACTTTTGTTTTCCTCATACTATTTAAATGATTAATAGTTGTATGTACCAAACCTAGAAATACTACATAAACTTTACTCTGAAAGTGAGATCACAGAGCAAGGTGTAGCACGTACAACAGTCATCTGCAGGTAAGCTGTTACCGTTCTGTTTTAAAGTTGTGATAACATATAGGTCCGCATGTATTTTGATAGTTTGACGCAAAGATATGTTACTGTCCATAAGTTCATTTAAAGTCAGCATAAGGCTACATTAGTCCGGGCTGGCTGTAAGTGGAGGGCTGCACTAACGTACACACACGTTTACTGACAGAGACAGAGGTCTGAGTCTCTGAGACCAGCTGCTTCATACAAACACTTTCTTTGACAAGAAGAGAGTTAGCACGGCTGTGTAGCCCACAGCAACTTCGTGATGTGCGGACCGAGGAAGAGGAACTTTCTGAAGACTGCTTGGTATAGCATGATTTTAACCATTTAAAAATACATTTAATGACACAAGTTAATCTAATGTTCAAGTTAAGAGGAAAGCAAACAACGGAACAGAGATATTCTTGTATTCATTCTTCCCTGATAATGAAGTCACTTTGAATGATTCATGAATTCTATTATTTGTTTCTCAGTAACATTCTTCTTTTCTGTTGTACGTTGTATGCAGGAGGACAGCCGGAGTGATGTCAGTAACCACATCCTCAAAATACTCCATGCCGTCCATGGTGCTGATGAGGATCCAGTCGATGTTAGACACCTTAAGCTGTTCATTTTTAATTGATTCTGTTGATTTTATTTCATTAATGTTTTAATTGCATTCTTAAAAGTGCACTAGTCTAGAGGACTGGTTTAAATGTTGAAACTGTTTCAGAGTGTAGGTTTGTAAGATTTTAATGGCATATTTGAGAAGTGACTATGTTACCAGATCTATGTTGGATGTGGTGTATAATGTGTAATACTGTGTATTTGCTCTTTACCAGTAATTCCAACCTTTCAGTAGTATGAGGCAAATTTTGATATTTTTCTTAAAGATATATACATGATCTTAGTTTAAATATAATACCTTTTGCTGGAGATACATCTTTAATTTACTGTTAGTACAGATTCTGATGCAGTACAATATAATGCACTTTAACTATTAATGCAGTACAATATAATGCACTTGAACTATTAATGCAGTACTTCTACATTCTGTTTTTTTTTCTATTTAAATAGAGGTATACATACAAGCTTAAGAGGCTGTTTCTATCCTGACCCTCTCAAAAAAGTTGTTTTGAGCCTGTTTGTGTGTTAAACGTTCTTGAATATCTGAGTATTATATTTCTGTAACGTATGTTGAAATTCTGTTTCAGAGGGTTGCAAGTTTTTCACTGCATATTTGAAAAGCACTATTCTAGATATGTACTGTATGTACAAAAGTATTGGGACACCTGCACAATCGAATGCTATTGACAGTGACAGTGTTGACAGTGTTCCTAATATTTTGGCACAATAGTGTACATTGGATGTAGTGTATACTGTGTAATACTGTCTGTTTGTTCTTTTTATGTCAGTCATGTCAATGTTAAATTTATGGCTGCCCTATAAAAGTTTGGGCAAATCAATCCACAATAGTAGTGGATTTACCTTAATGGTACTTGTTTGTTGAACTGTTTAAAATGAAAAATAAACACTTTAATTGCATTGTAATTTAGTTGGGTAATATGCGATAGATAGAAAATAAATGCATAGAGTATTGGTTAAATTTATTGAGTAACATTTATCAAAAGAAAAAGAAAACTGGCAATGATTACCTAATTTTAGTGAGTAATGTAACGTAATGCAACCAAGTAATTTAAATGCCAAGCACAAGAAAAATTAAAATCTACTAAATTACAGTAGTATAGCAAATACTACAGATATATAAAATTTACTTAAAATTTTGAGGAAATTATGTTCCGTCTATGAAAAACAAGTAGACTTTACTTAATTTGTTTATATGTAACTTAAAACTTGGATGTAATTAGGTAAGTGTTACTTAATGTCTTCACAATGTTTGTTTTATGGTAAGTAAATTTTACTTGATACTGGCAATGAGTGTTACTTGATATTGCAGCATTAATTTTACTTTAATAATTTCGTCCAATACTTACAATATATTTTTCAAGTAAATCTTATGATTATTTTTTTCATCTGGAGAATTTATGCAGATGTGATGAACATTTATGCTGAGATGCTAATTTAGAAATTTCTTAGAAAGACTGATAAAAGGAAAAGGAGGATTCATCCATGAGCATATTGTTTGTATTTTGTATTTCCATCTTTTCATTTATCCTTTAATACTTTGATATATATTCTCTTAAAACACTGACTCATTCACGGCGTGTGGTGTTTGACTTTTTATTATATTCTTTTTTATTCATTTGTTCTATTTTGATTATTACTGTTTGATTTCATTTAGCGTATCATCGTTATGATTATGATTTGTCATTATCCGTTTTTAACATTGATGTGTGTGTTCTTTACTTTGTATGATACGTTTCTTATTTTAGTTGAGGCTGGCTCGACGATGGCGGAAAGGTGTGACAGATGATGAGTCAGCTATAAAATAGCCGGACTCTGTCTTAATAAAATGATTTTATTAAAATCTAAAAACAGCATCAGCCGCGCAGCTGACACCTCGAAGACTCAACCTTTGTTGTTTCAACAATATTGAAAAAATATCGGATTTATTAAAGTCATACATGTCATGTGCTCTCCTGTTATTCAGCACATGTAGAGCAAACACAGGTCCGTTACCTTTTTTTGATGAGCTTACAAAAGAAGTAAGGAGAGGAGAGAAGCACCGAGGAACTTAACTGGCCCTGGATGAATGAACATCGAATCTCCTCTTTACTGTGACGACAGGGACTGAAAAATATAAAGCTGAAAATAAAAATAAATCTGAACCTGAAAAAAAAATCTGAAACGGAAAAAAAAATCTGAAACTGAAAAAAAATCTGAACCTGAAAAAAAAATCGCAGCGGAAAAAAGTAAGAACCTAAATATGAAAATATGTATGAAAGCACGGAGGCCGTCTGGTGACGTTTGTGGCCACGAATTAATAGCGCGTGGAAACGAAATGAGTATTCAAGATCATAAATCTGTAACTCTACTGTTCAAGGATAGGTTCAAATAAAACGAGATCGTAATAGTAATCATTCATAATAATAATTCATAATAAGCATTCATTCGTGCCCATCTAATTATCATCTCGTTCCCACGTTTTAAGAACACAACAACAACAACAACAACAACAACAACAACAATAATAATAATAATAACAACAGAAAATCTAGTTTATGTTACTTCCCTTTCCCCTTGAGAGCAGGGTCGTAACAACAAGGTGATTGGTGCATCGTGGAAATCACGGAGTTATTCTACAGAATAAACATGTTAGCAATAACATTTAATTAATAGTAATATTATTCGGGTCGAATAAAAAAGGATTATTAGTCACGTTAGTGTATTTTCAGTTGGTTGGTCCAGCTCGTCTTTATCTACAAGTTTTCTCAGATAGCGTACCGACAGCCGGCCCGACCACAACGAGAAGCGTCAGGGAGGATGGATAGAAAGAGGCCGGGAGGAGCTGAGGAGGCCCGGTTCAAAAAGAGAAAGGCCTTTGGAGGATGAGGCAAATGACAAATGTGCAAAGAGGACAGACACTAGAGGCAAATGGTGAAGAGAGATAGGCCTAATGATACAGGCACAGGGAGAGAGGACAACACATGAAACGATATGAATGAAAGTTATTCACATATGACAGCAGCATGTATGTATCATGTATGTATGTATGTATGTATGTCTGTATGTATGTATGTATGTCTGTATGTATGTATGTATGTGTATGTATGTATGTATGTATGTATGTATGTATGTATGTATGTATGTATGTATGTATGTATGTCTGTATGTATGTATGTATGTATGTATGTATGTCTGTATGTATGTATGTATGTGTATGTATGTATGTATGTATGTCTGTATGTATTCTCCATGTTTTGATCACTTTGATCTATGTTGGATGGTTATCTATGTTTTTTTCCTGCACTGAAGACGGTGCTTACATTTCGTCATGCATTGCTTCATGACAATAAAGATATTCTATTGTGTTCTGGTCTATGAACGACACAGTTAGTGTGTCACACACTGCTGGCGGCTGCTGGTGCCGTAGATGCTGTTGATTGCTTCAGTGCGTCTTTGTGGAAGACTTTCACATGTTTTCATTCTTTCTTCCTCTTTTTGTGAACTCTCAATCTGTGCTTGATTTTTTTTCATCGTTCATTTCATCATTTTTGGAAATGTTTCCTATCAGCTCCATCAGCTGCGCGCTGGTGACGTGAAAACACGTCAGGTTCACGGAGGGAGAAGCTAAATGTGCCCGGACAGAATGTTTTCTTCAGCTCATATTTCAGTGACAATAAGACTGAAATAACACGTCATTTTTCTGTTCATGCGTCTAATACAAAATATGAAGCACAGCCTGTGCACATAAAAGAACAGTTTGAAGTACTTACGTATGAAAATGGTCATTAAATAGTCCATAATGCTGCACAACGTGACTGGAAAGACGCGCATGAAAGGAAATGTCCGTTCTGAAAGAAGTTTTAAAGTGGTCTCCTGATTAGTCTTTGTTTTAAACTATTCACAGTTCATGATAGGAGCTAACCACGTAGCTGATTTGAAGCTGCAGCATGAGAATGTGGGCACATAGTTTACACCTAACACAAAGGTGTAACCAGGCTGTCTTAATTTGTAGAGGGACTTTCCAACTGTTTTGTAAAGAAGCACAGATCAGGCCTCTGCAGTCATTTGGAACAATTCACTTCAACTTTGTCCATGACACAGTGTCTCATGGCATGCTGGGAAATCTCTGCCTATAAACTACACCGTGTCCTCTCACTGGAATGTAGCAGCTTAAAACATGAAAAACACAAAAGAGACATCTTGACCATTTCCTGCTGTCACTTCTTCTGTCACACTGAGATCAGGCATGCTAACTGCTATCTAGTTGAACAGGTGTTCGGTGGCTTGTAACAGTGTAACGACACAAGTTCAAGTTACTGTGGCTCACCACTGCACAATGACCAGGTGCCAGAAGAATGGAGGAGGGGTGGTATGAACACTTCAAGTGTAAGAGCAAGTCAGAGTTAAGAGTGAGAAGTTCAGAGTTAATATTTATACAATCACACTTAAGGTTTGATTTAGTGACACTGTCATTACACTGTCATTATCTAACTAACATATCACCCCAGGATGTGTCGTTCGCAAACGAGCTTCCTCTTTGGGTCCACAGGACAGGGTGCTCCATGCATGCTGTGACTGAATGATAGGTGAGATGAGTGACAGTAGAAAAAGACTGAGATTTGTGAAAACACAAAGGCTGTCACACCGTGGTGATGTCAAGCTGGGTTTTTGTTATGTCTTGTCATTTCCTGTTTTATTTTGATAGTTAACTCTCCTCTCGTTTCAGGTCACTTGCCCTTCCTCATGTGTCACCAGTCTGATTGTCTTCCCCGCCCTGATTGTTTCCACCTGTTCCCCATTTCCCTCATGTGTATATATAGTCTGTGTTTCCCCTTGTCCTGTGCCGAAGTGTCTTCGTTCCTGTTTCGTCGCACCCAAGCCCTTCCATTGCCTCCAAGCCTGTTCCTTGTATCCTTGTTTTGTAAGTTTCATAGCCCTTTAGTTCAAGATTAGAAAGAGTTTTTTGTAGCCTGTTTTCATCCTTCGGGATCGTTTTCTGTTTGTTGGTTTCTTTCCTTTTGATAAAGTTTTTTCATCCTCCGGGATTGATTTTTGTTTCCAGCCAGTTTAGGTGATTAGGCCATAAGATATAGATAGCTCTGTTTCCTCCTCATTTTGAGAGAGTGTTTTTGTTTGATAAACTTTATTAGATCTTTCCTTCCCATTTTAGTGAAGCGTTTTTCTTTCTAGTTCAGTGTTTTCGTTTTTTCCAAGAGAGTGTAGCAGAGGATTTAGTTAGAGTTAGAGTGCTGCTTAGAGTAGCCATTTTTGTTGTAAATTTTGTAGACTGTGTTCTGCAGCTCGGAGCTAATAAAGCTTCTTTGAAACCTGCCTATTCCGCGACTGAGTCTGCCGCTTTGTTCTGGGCCTGACAAAGGCAGACTGTAGAATTTGCAAAGTCAAGCTGTCGTATCGAGTAGGATCCACAACAACGTGAGAACTGTGCATCCAACGGTCAACAGCTGTCCCTTTATTTCTATGCTTCAGTTTTTATAGGTGCTTCTATCTGCTACCTGCCCTCCATCCAGGACCTGTACCTGTCCAGAGTCAGGAAACGGGCAGGTAACATCTCTGCAGACCATCACACCCTGGACACAAACTGTGTAAACTCCTCCCCTCTGGAAGCACTACAGAACTCTGTACAGTACACCAAAACAAGCGGACATAAGAGATCAGGCTGTCTCTGTGATCAACAGCTAAAACCTGACACAAAATGCTTGTATTGCTGGCATAAGATCTGTAAATTATAAATTATTTATGTAAGTATCATCACAACACACACACACACATTCTTGTTTATGTTTCCTGTCAAGTCCTCTGTTTTGTTTTTTTATCTGTACTACAAGAGCAATTTGTAACCAGAGTCAAATTCCTTGTGTGTGTACACACTCTGCGAATTAAAGTGATTCTGACTCTGAAGTTAGTGCATTCATTGGCTGGTTTCAGAGACTTACAAGGGTCTGTAAATACAATGAAAACAATTGGCTACAGCAATTTACTGTGATTAGAAAATGTAATTAATGTTTCCACTGAAGAAAATGACAAATATGAGATTATTCATCTGGTGCAAAACAAACAGTGAATAATGTGATAGAGGAACTGTTAAAACATCAAGTTTATAGGCTTACAGAAAACACACAGATATAGAGATACAACAGAGATATGAGACAGTCTTCTTCTAAGAATGTATATCATAAGAGAGGAACATTCATCCTACATGTATCAGTATGGAGGCTGCTTCTTCCATGCAGGATAATTCAATTCAAATTTATTTATATAGTGCCAAATCATAACAAAATTTACTTTCCATACAGAGCAGGTCTAGACTGTACTCTTTATAATATTATTGTAAGGCTGGTTAGCGTTAATTATAAACTTGACTTGGACTAAATGAACTTAGTTATGGGCTGTGGGTCAAGCAAACGCACGGGGACCACTTCTTCTGTGTAACACGAATACTTTAATGTCCGTCTCAACAATAGGACAACTGAACACTCACCAAGATGTGATACATCATATCCCTCTGCCAATTTTAACAATCACTTATTAAAGGCAAGGTGGATCATGAAATATAGTTCCTGTTCTGAGTTATGAAATATACTACAAATGCTTATGAATTAAATTATACCAATTCTCTAATAATTTTAAATCTTACATTATTTACAGAGACCAACAATTCTACCATGAGCAAGCACTTGGTGGACAGGCAGAAACCTCGAGCAGACCCGAGCTCATTGGTGAACAGTCATCCACAGTATTAAGGTACTATGAGCTCTTTTAGATATGATGGTGCCTGACCATGAAGAGCTTTGTAAGTAAGGAGAATAATTTTAAATTCTATTCTAGATTTAATAGGCAGCCAATGCAAGGAAGCCAAAATGGGAGATGTGATCTCTGATCTTGGTTCCTGTCAGAACACGTGCAGCAGCATTCTGAATTAACTGCAAAGTCCTAAGAGACTTATTGGAGCAGCCTGATAACAAAGAGTTACAATAGTCCAGCCTTGAAGTAACAAATGTGTGGACTAGTTTTTCTGCATCCACTTGAGAGTCTGATTTTTGCAACGCTACGTAACTGAAAGAAAGCATGATGTATAAAGAAGCCTGCTGCTATTCTGTGGGCACAACTGCTGTGTGTGTGTGTGTGTGTGTGTGTGTGTGTGTGTGTGTGTGTGTGTGTGTGTGTGTGTGTATGTGATTTAGCAGCAACCAGCAGCTCTGTTCACCTTGATACCCAGCCAGGGATTCGTTCGCCCAGGGCGCAAATGTGGCCAGGACCGGCGCTGACTCAGAGAGAAAATCTGACAAACACACGAGTTTAGGAAACGTCCTCCAAGACTTCACAACCCCATCAGTGCTGTGAGGAAACACAGTGGAATATAGAATAATAGACTGGAAACCTCGTGTGTGTCCATCTGGACGTGTCTGTACATGCCCAGTTTACATTCAAACAGGCTAATGGAAGCACAGGTACAATCCAAATCTCCCAGATGAATATTGCTGACAGTAAAACCTGAAGGGCCTGAAGTTATCACACTGCTAAAAGATACATTTGAAAAACTCTTCACATTTGTTGTTTCTGCTTCTTTTGACTTCAAAACACAATCTCTGTCTCTCATGTTAGTAGAGTAGATTACAAGTCCCTGCAGTACAGAGACAGAGGTGAGAACACACCGCGGCTCCTCTTGAATAGTCTATTTTGCTCAGGAAGGTTCCTCACTGAGTGAAATGACCCGGAAGTATTAACATCCGCCTAAACATCTGCCAGAAATCTCGCTGTTAGCATAGACAATAAGCAGTTGTTGTTCAGGAGTTGGGCCTCTGATGAGCTGACTCAGTGGATCAGCGTAACTCCCTGCAGACTCAGACTCAGTAATTAATGTCATTCTAACTGCAGCATTATATGTCATAAATAATAATGGTCTTACTCACCACACTTTATTTAACACAATAAAGTGTTAATACAATTTACAGGCTAATAATCTGTCATCAATATTTATGTCAATCAATATATTTGCCACATTTCTATTATCTCAAGTGGCATTTACTGTACAGTTGAAGGAGTGATGCTGACTGTGAGTTGTGACAGTTTAATAGTGTTGTACTCTGAGCAGACGAGCTCTGAAGTCAGTTGAGAATGGGCTGCTGTCGGCTGAGGGAGCGAGACGCACAGACTGAACTGCAGATGCATGTAATGTAATGAATGTGAGAGAAATACTGCTGTGCAGGTTAAGCTAGAATCTTACTCACAAGTGTTGCAGATGTATTTTTGTGTCAGTTGAACATAATGTCAGCTAAATATAGTGATTGTAAACTACTTACAGTCTCATAGTTAATGTTTTTGAATGTTTTAATGAGATGAAAATGCAAAGTTTTATTTCCTGCATCAAAATTTCAAATGCACAGACAGTAGACTGCCCTCCTCGTAGAACAGCTCTCTAATGTGAATGTATTTAGCCTATTTGTAGTCCAACACAGTGGGGCTTGCGTTTCACTGCTATAATTTAAATGCTCATGGATATACTGACTCAAGAGACTCAAAGGACTTGTAAGATCCAGATCTGTTTAGTGAGTGACTCAGAAAGACTTGAGTCCGTAAGGTGATCTAAGGTTAACATCTCTAATGTCTTCCCACAATTCCATGCATTCCATTCCATGCATTATTGAGACATTCACAACCAGACATTAAAATAACATCAATTTATTGCAACAGTGTGATGCAGACTGCAGCAGAGACAGAACGTATGAATCTGGACAGACGTGATGATGTGATATAAAAACACTGATCATGAAGACTGTTCTGTTGTTGACTGTGGAGCTGTGTTCACAAACAGATGGTGTTTTTATGTTTGCTGTCTGCTGTAGTGAAACACTTGTGAGATAGTACACTAAAAACACAATAGACTGAGCTAAACATTAAAAGCTATATATAATACTTTAAGTGCCGGAGTTCATGATCCATGAATGAATCCAACCTCTCTACATATCCTCTACATAAAAAAAAATATGGTAAGAGCGCACAGGAAGAAGTACCTTAGATGTGGGTTTTGTAGTCCATCTACTTCTAAACTCAACATGTGAATAACATCTGCCGTCCCATAGTGATGTAGTCCAGCCTTTACAAACTGTTCATATTTAATGCATTCACAGTGTGGAACTACAGATCTATTTTGAATATATAAATAGCCAATCTGACATTTAAAACCCGTCGAGAAAAAAACAGCTATATCACACTATATCATGTCCTGATTTGTTGATCATGAAAATGTCAAGAACATTGTGTAACTGTTCTAATATAACCACGTGTAACCATTGAAACCATTAGCCACCATTGTCCTTCACATCTCACTTGACAGAACAACTGATGTCACTGTCATATCCTTTTATAACAAAGGGAAGAAAGGAAGGAAGCCTTGTAAGTCTGAGACTGAGTGGATTGAAAGTGAGTCTTTGAGGGGAAGTTACTGTACAACTTTAGTCAACCAGATTTAGTCAAGTATGTGAATAAGGTCATTAACACAACTGACCCCAGCTGTGTGTGAAGATGAAATGTATCTGGTTAATTTGTGACACTGTATAGGTGAGTATAGATAGTTATAATGTGTTATAAGCCCCATCAGTCAACATCTAGTTTAGTCAAAAACAATAACTTGTTTATGGTGTTTATGGGCAAAGTCAGATATCAGCTATGTAAACAGCACACAGAGCATGCAGGTACAGAAAGGCACAAAGAACTAATGAAGAACATGTAAGCATCTCATCTCAAACCTATATAAATACTTTGTTCAATAAGAGTCTGTGGAGCGGGGGTGGTGCATCGGCTGCAGGAGAGAGGTGTGGAGAGGGCTCAGGAGAGCAGCACCAGGTGAGAGTGATTAGCACACCTGTAGCCAGCTGTCTAATCACTCTCCCTCTTTTACAACGCAGTAGCATGCTGGACCCAGAGAGAGAAGAGCAGTACGGGCAGAAGGCTGGAGATACACAGCAGACGGCAGCAAGAGGCCTGCGAACGGCTGCAGAGCGTGTGATTGTGGCGTGAGCCTACTTCAATAATAAAATCCCTTGAGAAACGGGCTTTGGACTTGGTCTCTTTGTGCTGAGAGAACCCTAGTGGCAGTGAGTGTGTCACAGAGTCAAAATATTGTTCATTAAGTATGTTGTCACATTAATAATGTGATACATTCATATAATATTAAATATTAAATGTGATAAACAAAACACAAATCAAGACAAAGTGTGGTCATTTTTACTTTTGGCTCTCCTGTAAAGTTACACACATCACTTCCATAATAACATAATTATATGACATTTTTTCATCAAATTTCTTTGTAGTCAGTTACGTACTGTGCTGCAGTAGTACATGAGCATGAGTACAAGTAAAAACATATATATGGCTGTAGGTCCTCCTCCATATGTCAGTTAATGATTTGTATCAAGTATCATGCCAGCCTGAAAGTCTCTGACAGACTGAATATAGTTATTCCTTTGACTGGTGGTCACATCACATGTATTTGCACAGACAGTCCTGTCAGTTGCTGTCACTTGTTTGTGCTGAAGTGAAAAGTTGAGTGAATTGTGGTTCACATGTGCAGACGTATTCCGATTTTGCCTATTTATGATCATCATGGTGTCACAGCAGCATGCTAACATACTCATAATGCTAATGCTTGCATTATGAAGTGTTCACTGTCTTAGTTTAGCATGTTAGCACGCACACAAATGCTAATTACGTAGCAAATGGATCAACAGAAATGTTGACCTGATGAAAAGTCGAGTTTTGACTTTGACTCTTGAAGAAACTATTAACATCCTTTACCTCAGGTAAAGTAGAAATGTATGTACTAATGGTGAAAGTACTCATTATTCAGTTTGGCCTCATTATGTAAATTAGACTGTTAGTTGGTATTACTGATGCTGCAACATGTGCGCAGCATTTAAATACTGCAGCTGCATGGTCGGAATGGAGTTATGTTACTGTAAATTTAATAGCTTATCTACGACCAGAAGCAGTGGAGTAGAAAGTACAATCTTTCCCTTTGAAATGTGGTGAATTAGACATATTAGTAGCAACACTCCAGTAAATAGTGCACTTAAAGTAACATTATGTAACTTTTCAGAGCACTGAGGGAGTGTTAGTGTTTGTGTACACAGGCGCTTTGGACCACCGGGAGGAGGAGGTTCAGACGGAGACAATGTCGTGCCAGAAACAACGCTGGTTAAGCAGGCAATGTAAACAAGCTCAGCAGTTTATACTGACAAAATGAAACAGGAAAGAATACAGAAAGATGGAGAAGTTGAGGGAGGAAGCTAAGAAGAGAAAATGAGAGAGTGAATGAGTAAGAAGCCACCAGACAAGAGTAAATCTGGGACTGATTTAGTCATTGGCGAGCGTTCATGCTTCATGCTTCATGCTTCAAATGGGCTTCTTGCTGTTGGACTAGGAAGTAATATTAGCTGGCTGCTATGTCTTGTGTTGTTGGCTGTTAGAAAAGTTGTCCACTCAAAGTTTTTGATCATAAGTAATCACCAAATGTAAATTTTATAATGTAATCATAACACATACATGTGTACAGCTGACCATATTTATCACAGTGGTCTACATAATGTTCCTTTAAGAAGTATAAAACTTTCCAGCACTGAAAATAATGCATATCCTCCATGGCTACGATGTTCAGTCCTGTACTAACCACAGTCAAAGTGTATCAGAATATGATGGTGTAATGAGTGTTTCCATGCTTGAAGTGATGTGAGGATGTACTGATCACACCACATGAATCAGATAAAGGCAGTGATGAGTCAGTGAAAATCATTTATAGTGTACTTATGTAACCAGAAATATTCTATGAACGTCAAAGTGTTTCATTAAAGCAGACAATGGGCTGTTACTGAGACACACTCACTGTATTTACCTACAGTATTTAATGCCCACATCAAAACTACAGTAGCTGTAGTTTACAGATTGTAAAGCCCTCTGAGGCAAATGTACTTTGTGACTTTGGGCTGTACAAATTAAATTGATTTGATTTGATTTGATTTGATTTGATTTATTGGCTGATAAGGCAGGCAGTCACTCAAGTATGCAAAGCAAGTTGACAGGCTGAGAGTTTGGATAGCTCTGATAGTTTAGCTCTCCAAAATGTTTCAGTTAGTGGCTAGTTTGGGCAAAGGGAGCAACAATACATTGCTGCTTTTCAGCTTTTTACTATCAACCTTTCTTTAACCAGCAAAGGTCCCATTGAGATTAAAAATGTCCTTTTCAAAAGAGCCCTGGCCAACTAACAACAAGTGAATTCAGACAGATACAAAACCAAAAAGACAGTATGACAACATTTTTATGACAAAACATCCCAGAAAATAAAAGAGAGTGCAGACTTTAACCATGCTCCCCTGTCCTCCACTCTCCACACCTTTACCCAGTACGTTACATGCCACACCAGACACAACTAAACCAGAATCAGATTCAGAAATACTTTAATAATCCCAGGGGGAAATTATTTACACTGTTATTTAAACACTGGATGTACTGTATGCAGACACAAAGGACACATACACATGTTCACCTCTACCCCTGCTTGGTCGCTCAGAAGACAAACCTAGTTCATCAGCTTCTGGTTTACATACATATGGTGAACTGGACTGAACTGGACTGAACTGGACTGACGTCTAGACTCCAACAAGGAAATAGGAGGGATTAGGATGTTAGCCAAGCTGACCTCCTCTCACCCCCTGCATGAGGCGGTGAGGGCCTTAAACAACTCCATCAACAACGACTGCTACACCCATTGTGTAAGAATGAGCACGACAGCAGGTGCTAAACTTAGCTTAGCTTAAATGAAGTTATCTTAGCGTATCTTAAGTTCAATTAGCTTAGTTTAGTTTAAGTCAACATAATGCCCGGAGCTGTTGGGAGGTCGTTACGATTCACCTAGTATCATTCAGTCTTTATTGGGGAACTGCTAAAAGCTGGACACAAGCTCAACAAACCTCGAAGTCCTCTAACTTCTTTTGACTTCCTGTATCAGGGAAAGTACCTGCACTCACATGGCCATGCACATATGTGTTACCATGGATACAAAAGGATATTATATAGAGGCTTTACCCTCCTGTTACAGACTGGGAGAGTCTAAGATCAGCAAGTTAAAAAAAACCCTTAAACAGGAAAAACATGGAAGAAAGCTCAGGGAGAGCAGCGGGATGCAACAGTCTGTTACATTTTAAGGAAAACAGGCTGGAGTACATTAATGCAACAGATGCAGCACATTCCTAAAAGAAGACTGTAAACTTTGAAAACACGGTGACATAAAAACTCTCCAACAATCCCAAACAGTACAAAATAAATAACTAATCAAGACAGGCACTTTTAATTCTCCCAAAATAGAATATGAGGCTGAACTTGCAGCTTGGGGGCCCTCTGGTGGCTGCAGTATAGTCCTATGCATCAGTATAGTCTGATTATAGCAAGAAACAGCCCTGGGCACACATGCAATAGGCAAAGTTACACTCTTTGATTTTGGACCATCGTTCACTCCAGACATTCACTCATGTTTCCAGTATGAAGTATGAACATGGCCTCATGGACATGTATTTGCAGAGGTAATGGTCAGTGATACAGTATGAACCTAAAACAATGGTGCCATCTAGTGGTGCAGCCATGTTAACATCCAGAAATTATGCAAAGAGGTGGAGCGTGGGTGGAGCAAGAATACAAAAGGATATTATATAGATAGAGGCTATACCTCCTGTTATAGGAGAGTTATTTATAAAGGCCAATATCACAAAACACAAATTTACCCCCAAGAGCCTCACAATCTGTCCTTAGACCTGGAATGTTGTTTAGTCCAGAGTTCCATTGAGAACGCACCAGAACCGAACCAAACAGTTTAAAATCCAAATGAAGTGATATTTAATTTAGTTTCTCCTGAATGTTTGATCGTGTCAGCATCCGGTTTCCTCTGAACTTTAGATTTATGCTTACTCTGGTTTTAAGAGCAGCCAACCACAACACGTCATGTGAAGTCTGCCGAATACTGTCTGCGAGTCTTTAAACAGGAACCAGGACCAACATAACTGACTTTAAACTAAATGCTCAGTGAGCACGATGTAACTCAGACAAGCTTCATGATGAACAAGTGGACAGATGTAGAAGGGTCAAAGGTCAGAGTCTTGTCTTTCTGCTGGCCTTGGTGAAATCTTTCCATCTTTAGACTGTCAAAATGTTTCAACTGTCATGAAAAGAGTGAAAGAGTTTTCATCAGAGGAACAAACCTTTGGCCCGACTCCAGCAGCTTGCATAACAGCCATTAAAACACAACTGGCATTGTTCTGCTTGTTGTAAACAACATGCCCTAATCACCCCAAGGACAAACTCAGCTCCCCTGCTGAGCTCCTCCAACCTGCTGTGCGTCACCGCTGTTTATGTATGTTCTGATTTTACATCAAGTTTGAAATTACACCAGATCAACAACAACCGAAAGTCTGAGAATGAAACAAGCAGAAGTGAAACCAAAACCACTTGAGACGATCAGGAGTTCAAATTGTAAAAGAAGTCACTAGAAAAGAAGTCAAACAGACTGAGGTTTTATTCAGTGCCACTGCATATCAAAGCCTTCACTTGTGTACGTCTGCTGGTACAGTGCATCCAGTCCACTCACACTGACTACACACCACCTCAGAAAGAAAACATGTAAATCCTGCAGATCAGCAGATGAACTCTTCAATCACAAATCATAAAGAGAAAGTCATTTCATGCAGTTTGGTGCTTACCTGCAGATCGATCAGCAGCAGCACTGTTCACGGTGTGACTGTCAGGAAAAGACTGAAGGAGTGTCGCAGCAACTTGTTTGCATACTTTCACTTCTGAAGTAACTAAGTAACTCAGCACTTTCACTGGAAATGAAGCAGCTCCCAGAGTGAAAAAATAAAATGCTCTTACTCCTCCCTTTGCTCTGCACTTATGTTACACATAATTATGCAAAATGTAAAATCTCCAGTCAGACCAAAGTAAATGAAAAAATTCCTCAGCTGTCCGCCTGCAAGTATAGAAACCCACAAAGAGGAGGAAGAAGCAAACAGTCTCCTTTCAAAGCTCACACCGTCTGCTACCTTTCTTCTATCTACCTATCTTGGAGAGATGATACTGCCAACATTGTTCTTATTTGTTGCAGGTATGTGACTTTTTTTTTACTCCATGTTGAGTTAATCACATTGTATTTTATTACAGATTGTTTGTTGTAAACCGTTTCACTTTCACTATAAATAGAAATGCAATGTGCACCTCCGAGTAACACGCTTAAAAACACTTAAAAGATAATACATTGACGTTATTGAAACGTTATTCATGCTTAGACACATAATTGGGTGGTTACTGATGTGCCCTATCTGTTTGTTTTGTTTTTTGATTTTGTTGTCATTTTGCCACATTGATGAAATGATATGAAAATAAAATTATAGTTATAATAAAATTGTCATTATTAGTGATTGATTTAAAGAATGCATTACTGGCCCAAAGTTGATCCAACTGTCATATTTTCTGTAACACAATGAGTCGCATGTATGCATATAAGTCAAATATGCAAGTTTTGCATCAGCTGCCATGTTGGGCATATGCCTACAAGTAACCACAGGGTTAGTGCGTGTGTGTTTGCATCCTGTTGCTGAGTGCAGAAAACATCAGCAGAATTTAGATGATCTTTTCTTGTTGTCTGCAAATTCACAGAAAGACATAAAACACATAAAACACAAGTTCACTGTGAATGAAAATGTTTCACAAACTGGACAGAGTGGACTATTTACTGTACATATGATTTACTGTCATTGAAGTATGGTTCAGTTTAATAGAATTTTTTTCAGTAGCAGTGTAGGATGTTAGAATTCCTGAATTGGGCTGATCTACATTTTCCTCATTTCAGGTGCTGTCTGCTCTGAAGTAACAGATGTAACAAAGCGGGATGGAGAGACTGTCACTTTACACATAAACAAAACAGTGCAACCCAATCATAATTATCTATGGTCCATTGTCCCCAATAGACTAGTTACCATTGTCACCAATGGAGAGGTCCTTCATGTCAATGGGACCGGATTTGAAAAGAGGGTACACACACATGTTGAAACTGGATCAATCACAATCTCTAACCTCACCATCAATGACAGTGGGATATTCCTGGCTCAGGTCTTAACAAAAACAGGTATCCTGGAGCAAAGATTTAACCTCTCTGTCCATGGTGAGCAACCTTACATCCTCCATATGTAACACACTCTTCTTTGTCTACATTTCTGCCAGTTAAAAGAACTTTTATGTTCTCACTGTGTTAACTGTGCTTTCTTTTTAGAGAATTCACTTATTCCTCTTAATGTATTGAAGAGAGGCAATATCACTCTGGACCCTGGACTAGAAAAACTACAGAAAGAACACAATGTGATGTGGACACAGGGCCCAGATTTTTCTGGGAAACTGATAGCTCAGTGGAAGAACTTCAGCACCGTTATTGAGGAAAGCTTCAAGGACATTCTGCAGCTGAACCAACAGACTGGCTCAATCACCCTTCTCAGAGTGACAGAGAACTATGCTGGCTATTACTGTGTCAAGATGCTGCTGGGTACTGAACCACACATACTGAGACAATATCTGATCACTGTCTTTGGTGAGTAACATTTTACATGTTTGTCTCCTTCTTTTGAGTTTCTTTCTTGTTAAAGGATAAAGGACGACACAAAGAAGAGAAAGCATGAACACTTCACAGTGAGGGTACATGCAGAGATTCAATGTACTCCTCACCTCGGCAGTACAGCCAGCAGGAGCTGAGCTCCCTCTGCTTCGGCGTTTATAACCAGCAGGCTACATCAGTCTGTTCACTCATTTTTAAAACTGTTCCGCTTGTTTATTGATATAAAAAATGATCAATGAAACTCTAGTCCATGCTTTCACTGATACGGGTGAGTCAGATAAGGTCACAACAAAATGTCAAGGTCATCGTTAACTTACTGAAACTAAACTAAACACTGCCCGCTGCCCCCCACAAACTGCCCCCCCATGCACAAACCAAATGGCACCCGCTACTTTACAGACTCAAAAACACCGAATTTGCACTGTGTACAGCCAACTGTTATTTTATTTTTGATTGTACAAGTATACTGTAAATACTGTAAATCCTGTCCATACTGCCATATTACCATACTTATATTTATATTTATACTAATAACTCTGTCTACACTGTGCCATATTGCCACACGGATGTCTTTTAGCTTGTATATATTTTTAGATTTGTATATTTTGATCTCATATTTTTTTACATCTTTTACATGTTTTATATTTCATGTTTATACTGTTTGGGATAAGAGGGAAACGAAATTTCAATACTCTGTATGCAGACAGAGATTTTTATAGACATTTAGATATATTATTGTATGAAGGGCTCTCCCTTCTTACAAAAGCCAATTTAACCACTGGGTACATGAATGACCAAGATCTCTACTATTAATGAAGTCCATGTCTTCTTTAAAGGTAAGCCTGCAGTCAAAGGAAGAGGGCAAAAAAACCTGATCATGAATGAATGTGAATGCACTGATGCAGCGCCGGTCCTGGCCACATTTGCGCCCTGGGCGAACCCCCATCCCCCCCGAACTTTCTTCTGTAGTCAAACCCCTGGATAGTAAACTAAAGTTATTTTGAATGAAACCAAAAGGAAACACAATCCTCATGATACATATCAGATAGGTCTCTTGATGATTATCAGGGAGGTGGAAGATCTCTGTAGTTGTCATTGTAGTTGTTCA
>NC_040020.1:36174297-36175726 GCF_000972845.2 Larimichthys crocea
CTTGTTCTACGTGAGATGTATCAAATGACTATATCGCGACCATCGAGTACTTGTCACGTAAATGTTTTAAGCCGTCAGCATTTAATTCTCGGAGTTTTGCCTGTGTCACTCCTGGTGCTCCTCACAGCACGCAGGACACTGCCCCGCCCACCCAGAAAAATCCCCTGCGCGCATGCGTACTTTTTGTTTCAAGTGAGGAGAGAAGTGAAGAGCCCAAGCGAGTTAATTGAAGATGGAGACGGACGACTTGGTTCCGAAGAAAAACAACTGCGGTCACGCCAGCCGTCTCTCGTTTTCGCGTGGTCACGTCAGCTGCTCCAATATTTTCAAGTGCGCCCTTATTGCGACTTTATGTCAAATACTTTGAGAAAACTGGGAAAGTCAGCGCGAGCTTACTGCAGCGTGTGGACACTTCCGGTTTTCAAAATAAGACGTGGGTGTTAAATTTATTAAAGGTTTATTTGTAAAATATGAAGAATGGTTAAAATTTGATTTAAAACAGTGTGTCTCATAAGCCAAGTATGATCCTGCACTGCTTCAGTGCTCATATGTACATTATGAAATGCATTAAAAATTCATAAAAAATATGACAAGTGTTAAAATGCTATAAAAAGAGGTGTCTCATACAGCAAGTGTAAATCTACTGTTCTACATTGATTCTGAGCAATTACAATGCTATCAAGGTAATAATGACATTATTATTTATTAGAAATAAACAATACAAAACAACAACAACAAAAATATCGAGATATATATCGTGTATCGCGATATAGCTTAAAAATATCGAGATATTGGTTACAGGCCATATCGTGCAGCCCTAGTTCTGACATTCCTTGTTTTCTTGTAGGACCTGTTCCCGTACCGCACATCTCTAGAACACAGATCAATATTACAACACATTCACTGAATGATGTGAACTGCTACTTACATTGTTCTGTGGAGTCTGGACCTGGTGTTAACTTGTCGTGGTACAGTGGAGAGAAGAAAATAAACCAGACCAGCAGCTCAGACATCTCCACCAACCTCACCCTGCCTCTGGTGATCCAGGATCAGGATGGAGGCAACTACAGCTGTGTGGCAGAAAACCCCGTCAGTAAGGAGACAGTTACTCTCAACTCCACGCTGTGGTGTCCTCCTCGTGGTACAGGAACAGGTACTCACTACGGGTTTAACATCTAAAGCTGTGTGTTTTTTGGTGTTTTCTGGCATTACAACCTCAACAAGTATTGTAGGAGACCCACAGTCAAACTGCATTTTCGTTTATTCACAGATCCTAAAATGATGGTCGTGATCATTGTCGTGTCTACTCTCTTGGGACTATTGGTGTAGGATTGGTGTATTGTGTGGTCAAATATTACAAGCGAAGAAGGAATGGTGAAGAAGAATGTTTTGGTATGGTGAAGTCCAGTTCTTCCTTTCTTTCACATCT
>NC_040020.1:36175826-36184038 GCF_000972845.2 Larimichthys crocea
GCTGATAATCCACGTTTTTGCCTATGTTTAGATTAGCTGGGAGGCAGAAGAAGCAGTACATTCAACATGGCGAATTAGCTGGGAGGCAGAAGAAGCAGTACATTCAACATGGCGACAGCCAGCGCTGCATATTCTGAGCTTTAAAATGGCACTTCAGAAACCTATGGGTGATGTCATTCAAGTGCTGTCCATTCTTTATGCTGTCATTGGGCCACTCTGCATTTTGGATTTCGACTATACGTTGAAAAGGTTTTTGTTATGCCACTTTGCAAAACATAGATTATTGGTAATGATGTCCTTCCCACTTAGTTAAATGAAAAACCCTGAGACCTTGTGAGTTTTTCTCACAGTCTGTCCCTGAATGGAGTAACAAATTAACAAATAGTGACAAATATTTTGCATCATTGTTTAAACAGGGCCTCTCCTTCTGAGCAATGATGTGTCTTCCAACATACTGAAGAATTTTCCTAGCTCAGTGTTTTGATGGCAAGCCCTTCATTACCTGATAAATATTCATAGATAAAATGTATTTATTTATACATTATTTTATCTTAAAATAAGATTGGACCATTGTGGACAAAGAATTCAAATGTAATCTAAGATGTAAAGTTAGGGATGTAAGGGAATGTCAGCTAGCCATTTATGGTCATGCAAACTCGAGCAGACCACAAGCATCTTCTTTTTGTCCAAATAGTAATTTAAAAAGATTTGAGAAATCTACCAGTCAAACTGTATCCAGTTACCGCTCAGTCAGTGCAGTTCCATATTTTACACTGGTAGTTCTTGCTAATAGTACAAACATGGACAAATAGATTTCTTTTTTTAAGAGTTAGGCTTGTAGCCACATAGTGGTATTATACACATGAAATAAATCAGACACTGGAATATTTGTTTTCAAATGGAAAAAATATCACATGACATTTTCTGTTTGTGTGTGTCACAAACACTAATTGAGGTGTGAAGCTGTGGCCACTTCACAACCCCCGCACTAAATTTACATCTACTTCTATACAAAAGGGCTTCAAGTGACAAGTTTCACCTGAGGCCTGCACACAGAGGCGGTCCTGGTTACATTTACGCCCTGGGTGAACTACCCCCCACCCCAAACCAACAACTACCCCAACCCCTGCACAGACACAACAATGTTTTAGATTTGTATGACTTTATTATATATAAAAGGTAACAAGAACACACAAAACACAAGATAAATAAATGAAATACAGTATATAAACACAGATGTAAATCGCTCCAGAATATTTCAGAAGTGCCCCTGAAATTAAGATACAATGTGTAAGTTAGATCACCCTCACATCACACATGCATCAGTTACCCAATTAAAATGACCATGATGCACATTTTAATAACATTTGTTAACATCCTATAAACTAAGCATAACATACTACAAATGATTTAAAAAGCTATATCACATGTAGCTTACAAAATGCCATGTCACTGTATATTAGAGGTTGTTTAAGTTAGCATAAGTGTACAGTAATAAAAGATCCCACAGTCTGTGTGAATCTGCACTTGTTGTGTTGCAAACACAAACCAGACTAGGTTGCCTATGGGTGAAATTAGTTGCATGACATGATGTCAGTTCTAATAGTTGCTAGTTGAGCAAAACTAAATACGACCAAATCCAGTCATCTTCTGTGGCTGATAGCAACATATTGTCAAGAGGCTGATAAACAGCCTATAGCTGCTGTCACTGACGTCACTCACAGAAATCTGCACACCTTTATCTTTGGCACGTTTCTCCTCTTCTTCTTTTCTTTGTTTTCTAAACTGGGCACCTGATGCTTCTTTGGTTTTTTACTTTGGTCCATGATGAAGACTCCACATCATTAACCACTGTACCTTTGCCAACACCGTCGGTTCACCCGTCAATCAACCGGAGTCACGTGAGGTCACGTAGATGACTGAACAGATTTTTCACATAACCCAATTAATTACATGTAGGTATATGGGTCTATGTTAATTCTATGAATGAAATACAATTTATTTGAAGCAGTTTGTGTTGTGTGGCCTGCTGCCTGGGATCAGTCTATCCCTCGCCCCCTCCACCTTGCCTCTTCAGACACACACGCAACCTGTATGACTCAGCAGTAAGTTGACGTGACAATGAGGGCGCCCACTCCACTAACTTGACGTGGAAATGAGCGGTATAGAAAACTGGAGAGTTTTTTTGTTCTTTTTTAAGGGCGCTCGTGCGCCCTCAAATAGATTGTGCCCACATTGCCCACAGCAAAAACCGGCCCTGCCTGCACAGGCTGGAAGGTGAGACTGTTTAACAGGCTGACTGTGGATCAGATCATTAGACCTAGTAGTTTACCTTTGAGTAAGAATTATTTTGGTTGGCAGATCGGATAAAAAAGAAAAAAATAATGTCAGCCTCCTTAGAAACACATCTCACTCAATAAATGGTCTCATATATTTATGTCAGTATCATCTATACTTTCCAAATTCAAAATAACATGTACTTGTGGTTATGCTAAAATGCTATATCTGAATAGATTTTTTGTGATGTGAAATTCATTGTTGAACTACTTTTTCTAAGTAGCTTGTAGTTTATGGCTTAATTATCAACAGAAAAGTATTCCTTGTACTGCCACGCATTACAGTTTCAAAAGTATCTGTAACACTTTATAGTAAGGGTACATGAACTATTCATGCATGACTTGACTTCATGTATTTTATGCATGAATTGATGCAGGAACAATCATTTAATCAACATGCAACAAGTAAAGACTTTAATATCTGAGTTATTGATGATAATACATGTGAATTCACAATTATACCACCAATAATCAAAGATTTTCATCGATGTTAAAGATGGACAAAGCGCCACTTTATTTGAACAGCCACATGAGGTCATTAAGACGTACTTGTTAGTTTATCATTATTACAACAGTTTTTTACCCTGTCCCTTTAGCTGCAGACTTACCTTTGAAGAAGACATGCACATTATTAATAACTTTAAAATCATTAGGATTGAAATATCTTGACTTTTGCATTAAGTTGTGAATGAGTTATTGTTAATTATTGTGCATGAATAGTTCATCTACTACATGAATGAATTCATGCTGTGTGGGGCATGAAGGCATGCATGAATTCATGATAATCCATGTGACCTTAAAAATACATACAACATATTTATACATAAATACAACAGAAAATATGACCAAAGTACTAAATACATCTTCCCATACTCCTAGTTCATGCAGGACAGGGGAGTCCATCAGTCTTAAGTTTATTTATTTAGCTCCAAATCATAACAAATGATCTCAGGACAGTTTTTATATAGAGATAGATCAAACAAGCCCACCATGAGCAAACAACTGAGTGACCAGTGTTGGGCACATTACTTTGAAAAAGTAATTAGTTACAGTTACTAGTTACTTACCCAAAAAAGTAACTGAGTTAATAACTGAGTTACTACACTATAAAAGTAACTACTTACCCAGGAAAGTAACGAATGCGTTACTTTTTTAAGTTAAAAAATGCCAAATAATTTGGAGTAATTTGGAGTAAAGCAAACGACAGATACCCATACAGAGGTTTTAATTTATTGCACCTCAACGCAATTACAACTGAACTTCAAGCATTTTCTTTACTTACAAATGTAAGCAGTTAAACAATATGACATGTTTTACACTTGACATGCTGCAAATTAAAACAAACTTTCACAGTTTCAGACAATATATACTTCCAACTTATTTTTTTCTTCACTAAAGGAAACTGTTTCAGAACACGAAGTACTTCAAACTCGCTGTGTGCTAAATAAAAAATAATAATAAAAAAAAAAGTTTGCAGCTTCAAAACCACTAGTGGGCATACTGTACTTCAAGTATGTTCTTCTTCACAAACGTAAACAGTTTAACAGTATCAGTGTTTTCCCTGTGTACCCATCCATGCTCTGCCTCAAACATTTACTTTATCAGTACATTGTAAGTATTCACAAATCAAAATAGCATGCTGAAAATAAAAGCCATGAATGGGGATTAAGTTGATAGAGTACTGATCATAAGGTTTGACATCCTAGAAAAGTAGGTCTTTGGAATTTGTATAGTGCTCTTTTGCACAAATTGCTTTAAACTCGCATACAACTTAAGACAAGAGGTGGACATACAGTGCTCCAAGTATGTTCTTAAAAAAGAAAAGTAAACCGTTTAACAGAAGTGCTTTTAAAATTGTACTGAAAATGTATGACGTTTTTCGTGAGCACGAGACAATAAATCTGAGCACGAGAAGGAGAAATCATGCTCTCAAACTAAAATGTGCGCTCTTGAATAAAGATAGGATAATTCTTCCATAAGTTTAAAGCAATTTGTGCAAAAGAGCACTATACAAATTCCAAAGACCTACTTTCTAGATGTCAAACCTTATGATCAGTACTCTATCAACTTAATCTCCATTCATGGCTTTTATTTTCAGCATGCTATTTTGATTTGTGAATACTTACAATGTACTGAAAGTAAATGTTTGAGGCAGAGCATGGATGGGTACACAGGGAAAACACTGATACTGTTAAACTGTTTACGTTGTGAAGAAGAACATACTTGAAGTACAGTATGCCCACTAGTGGTTTTGAAGCTGCAAACTTTTTTTTTTATTATTTTTTTATTTAGCACACAGCGAGTTTGAAGTACTTCGTGTTCTGAAACTGTTTCCTTTAGTGAAGAAAAAAATAAGTTGGAAGTATATATTGTCTGAAACTGTGAAAGTTTGTTTTAATTTGCAGCATGTCAAGTGTAAAACATGTCATATTGTTTAACTGCTTACATTTGTAAGTAAAGAAAATGCTTGAAGTTCAGTTTGTAATTGCGTTGAGGTGCAATAAATTAAAACCTCTGTATGGGTATTCTGTCGTTTGCTTTACTCCAAATTACTCCAAATTATTTGGCATTTTTTAACTTAAAAAAGTAACGCATTCGTTACTTTCCTGGGTAAAGTACTTTTATAGTGTAGTAACTCAGTTATAACTCAGTTACTTTTTGGGTAAGTAACTAGTAACTGTATATTACTTTTTCAAAGTATGTGCCCAACACTGGTCACTCCGTTGTTTGCTCATGGTGGGCTTGTTTGATCTATCTCTATATAAAAACTGTCCTGAGATCATTGTTATGATTTGGAGCTAAATAAATAAACTTAAGACTGATGGACTCCCCTGTCCTGCATGAACTAGGAGTATGGGAAGATGTATTTAGTACTTTGGTCATATTTTCTGTTGTATTTATGTATAAATATGTTGTATGTATTTTTAAGGTCACATGGATTATCATGAATTCATGCATGCCTTCATGCCCCACACAGCATGAATTCATTCAGTAGTAGATGAACTATTCATGCACAATAATTAACAATAATCATTACACTTAATGCAAAAGTCAAGATATTTCAATCCTAATGATTTTAAAGTTATTAATGTGCATGTCTTCTTCAAAGGTAAGTCTGCAGCTAGGGACAGGGTAAAAAACTGTTGTATAATGATAAACTAACAAGTACGTCTTAATGACCTCATGTGGCTGTTCAATAAAGTGGCGCTTTGTCCATCTTTAACATCGATGAAAATCTTTGATTATTGGTGGTATAATTGTGATTCACATGTATTATCATTAATAACTCAGTATTAAGTCTTTACTTGTTGCATGTTGATTAAATGATTGTTCCTGCTCAATTCATGCATAAAATACATGAAGTCAAGTCATGCATGAAGATTCATGTACCCTTACTATAAAGTGTTACAGATACTTTTGAACTGTAATGCGTGGCAGTACAAGGAATACTTTTCTGTTGATAATTAGGCCATAAACTACAAGCTACTTAGAAAAGTGTTCAACAATGAATTTCACATCACAAAAAATCTATTCAGATATAGCATTTTAGCATAACCACAAGTACATGTTATTTTGAATTTGGAAAGTATAGATGATACTGACCTAAATATATGAGACCATTTATTGAGTGAGATGTGTTTTCTAAGGAGGCTGACATTATTTTTTTCTTTTTTATCCGTCTGCCAACCAAAATAATTCTTACTCAAAGGAAACTACTAGGTCTAATGATCTGATTCCACAGTCAGCCTGTTAAACAGTCTCACCTTCCAGCCTGTGCAGGCAGGGCCGGTTTTTTGCTGTGGGCAATGTGGGCACATCTATTTGAGGCGCACGAGCGCCCTTAAAAAAGAACAAAAAAACTCTCCAGTTTTCTATACCGCTCATTTCCACGTCAAGTAGTGGAGTGGGCCCCTCATTGTCACGTCAACTTACTGCTGAGCCTACAGGTTGTGTGTGTGTCTGAAGAGGCAAGGGGAGGGGGCGAGGGATAGACTGATCCCCGGCAGCAGGCCACACAACACAAACTGCTTCAAATAAATTGTATTTCATTCATAGAATACATAGACCCATATACCTACATGTAATTATTTGGGTTATGTGAAAAATCTGTTCAGTCATCTACGTGACCTCACGTGACTCCGGTTGATTGACGGGTGAACCGACGGTGTTGGCAAAGGTACAGTGGTTAATGATGTGGAGTCTTCATCATGGACCAAATAAAAAACCAAAGAAGCATCAGGTGCCCAGTTTAGAAACAAAAAAAAGAGAAGAGAGAAAACGTGCCAAAGATAAAGGTGTGCAGATTTCTGTGAGTGACGTCAGTGACAGCAGCTTAGACTGTTTATCAGCCTCTTGACAATATTTGCTATCAGCCACGAAGGTGACTGGATTTGGTCGTATTTGTTTGCTCAACTAGCAAACTATTGAGAACTGACATCATGTCATGCAACTAATTTCACCCATAGGCAACCTAGTCTGGTTTGTGTTTGCAACACAACAAGTGCAGATTCACACAGACTGTGGGATCTTTTATTACTGTACACTTATCAAATCAAATCAGTTTTATTTGTATAGCCCAAAGTCACAAAGTACATTTGCCTCAGAGGGCTTTACAATCTGTACAGGGAGTGACACCCTCTGTCCTTAGCCCTCGGTCGAGTGAGGAAAAACTTGCCCACAAAAAACCTTTAACAGGAAAAAAGTGGAAGAAACCTCAGGAAGAGCCACAGAGGAGGGATCCTCTCCCAGGACGGACAGACGTGCAATGGATGTCACGTGTACAGGACAAATCAACACAAACATATTGTACAATTACAATGACTGATAAAATGACAATGAATCACAATGATGATAAAATGATTACAGTAACAGATATGGTAGTAATAATGACAGTAATAACATATGTAGTGGATGTCGTGCAGGATCACAGCAGCAGACACACTTATGCTAACTTAAACAACCTCTAATATACAGTGACATGGCATTTTGTAAGCTACATGTGATATAGCTTTTTAAATCATTTGTAGTATGTTATGCTTAGTTTATAGGATGTTAACAAATGTTATTAAAATGTGCATCATGGTCATTTTAATTGGGTAACTGATGCATGTTTGATGTGAGTGGTGATCTAACTTACACATTGTATCTTAATTTCAGGGGCACTTCTGAAATATTCTGGAGCGATTTACATCTGTGTTTATATACTGTATTTCATTTATTTATCTTGTGTTTTGTGTGTTCTTGTCCCTTATATAAATAAAGTAATACAAATCTAAACATGTTGTGTCGTGCAGGGGTTGGTGGGGTAGTTGTTGGTTTGGGGTGGGGGGGTGTTCACCAGGGCGTAAATGTAACCAGGCCGCCTCTGTGTGCAGGCCTCAGGTGAAACTTGTCACTTGAAGCCCTTTTGTATAGAAGTAGATGTAATTTAGTGCGGGGGTTGTGAAGTGGCCACAGCTTCACACCTCAATTAGTGTTTGTGACACACACAAACAGAAAATGTCATGTGATATTTTTTCCATTTGAAAACAAATTTCCAGTGTCTGATTTTTTCATGTGTATAATCCACTGTGGCTACAAGCCTAACTCTTAAAAAAAGAAATCTTTGTCCATGTTTTTACTATTAGCAAGAACTACCAGTGTAAAATATGGAACTGCACTGACTGAGCGGTAACTGGATACAGTTTGACTGGTAGATTTCTCAAATCTTTTTAAATTACTATTTGGACAAAAAGAAGATGCTTGTGGTCTGCTCGAGTTTGCATGACCATAAATGGCTAGCTGACATTCCCTTACATCCCTAACTTTACATCTTAGATTACATTTGAATTCTTTGTCCACAATGGTCCAATCTTATTTTAAGATAAAATAATGTA
>NC_040020.1:36184150-36212442 GCF_000972845.2 Larimichthys crocea
CAGACTGAAGGATGTCCCGCCCTGCGCTTAAATTAGTGTGTTTCACCAGCCAATAGGGAGACTATGGGGATAATTTTGTCTCAGAAAGATATTAATGTGTACAATATGATGTGTATACATATGCATACATTTATAAATATCCAAATACAAAATACAAATATAAAAATGTGACATACAAATAAATAAACGAATTTGTATAAATAAATGTGGATTTGCAAATATATTTTCGAGATTTGAAAATAAATGTCCTTGACTTTGTGTGTGGAGTCAGCATTTGTGGATCCATTTTTTGCTTTTCCCGCGATGACGTAATTTTGAGACATTCCTACCGCTCACCACGATTCACAAATAAATGCCACCAGATTTGAATACAAATAGCGGTACACCCTTCACCGAACATCCAGCAGATGGCAGTGTTGTGCAGACACAGCCATGTGGACAGAGATAAAGGGCGTTTGCCACGGTCACTAGGATTGTTCTATCTGGAGTGATTCATGAATATGGATAGAGCCGGTGATCAAGCGGCATCTACTGTAAGTAGTACTTATTTTGCATTTTACTCATTCCAGTACTAGTAGATCAGAACAAAATGTCATTAAACGGCAATGAGGTGTTTTGGTTAGCTGTGTAACGCCCTGCGCCCTGGGCGCAAATGTGGCCAGGGTTACACAGCTAGGGTTACATCCAGGGTTACACAGCTAGTTGGATGTTTGAACTTATACAATGTGTGTTCCTATTTATTACATGTCTTGAGGGCACTTCCCTTTATTGCTGTTTTCCTGAGACTGGCAGGGTAAGGTAAGGTTCAGGTTAATGTGTAAATAGAGGGATTTCAGAACAGAATGGGGCCTAGGGACAGGTCAGAGAGGTGACATCAAGATTGGGGACATACTGGCTACTCATTAGGGGATATGTTGAAGAAAGCTGTTTAAATGCATTATATGCAAATTGGCTGTTAACAATTTACAGAGGTTGAGACCGCCCATCTTCAGGAAAATGTATAAGAACCAACTGTTAACGCTCCTCTGGGAGCCTTTTTCTCTGTAACCCCTTTAGTGTGTTGCACTGTGAAACGCTCCTCTTGTACAAGAACAATAAATTCAACTTAAACTTTGATGCTTTGAATCCAATCCTCCTTATTTAAGGGTTTTTCTTTAAAATTCCCGTAACAATGAATGCTTACTTTCTTGAAAAAGGCTCTAATGTCCATCCTTCACCCATGCGTTCGCGCTCTGCTCTTGCCGCTGTGAGGTTCGGCTCTGTGTACTTCAGAGGTAAACACGCAAGCGGCAGTGAGCAGGGTCGCATGGAAAACATGGACTGGAATTTCAGTGATGTGGGCGTTCTCTATATGAAAAAGTGGAATGGATTGTATAATGACGCACTGAAGGGGCTCTCTCTACCGTACCCGATGAAATGAGATTTATGATCATATTTAAGTGAATAATGACAGTTTATATGATTATTGGTTTAAACTCATATTCTGGCCACTTTGTATTGCATAAATAGGCATTTTTTTGTGGAAAAAAAAATTTAATAAATAAAAATAATAATAAAACACCACCAAATTACCACCAAATTTAGGGGGGCTTGAGAATATTTTAGGGGGGCTGAAGCCCCCCTAAAATAGGCCTAGTGACGCCACTGCATAGACATATATACCTAGACGCATTGAGCGCTGAATCGTATGTCTAAATAGGCTACAAATGTTATCCTCAAGTCATTATCATCATAGCGTATTTTATATTATACCTTTTTAATCACGTAGCCTATTCACCCACCATCTCCTGTTGAACGTTACAATAAGAGAATTACACGGATTATATTACGGTAACAGTCACCACATAATTTTAATTAAAAATCATAATATGACATGCAGCAAGAGTGCAACCCCCGAGATGCGAACTGGCGTCCCATGGTTCAGGGTACAGCAGGTGGCGGTGTACTTAGCCCCTCGGCTACCATAACACAGGTATGCTTTCAGGTGTATTTATAGTATGTAAAACATCCCGCTGATATGAAATCAGAAACAGCCTACAATAAATGGAATCATACAGTGTCTAAACGACGACAACTCTTATTAGGATTATTTAAGATTAATTATACATAAATAAACTGGCGTCTTAAATAGGTGACGATTCAAATAGCTGGCTATTATGGTAAATTGGTGTATATTTAAGAAAGGCAGTTTTACAAACAGACCATATACCCGCCCCTGCGAAGTGCCCAAAAAGCGTGAAGGAACACACCCAAGATTGGGCCAGACTCTAGCTGTCTCCCTATTGGCTGGTTAAACACACTAATTTAAGCGCAGGGCGGGACATCCTTCAGTCTGTGCAGACACTTCAACCTGAGAGGACGTGCTGTTTTGTGCGAGAGCAGAAAAAATTTGAGAGTGCAGAGAACATGTTTTGAGCGCGAGCACATTAGATCTGAGCGCACAGGACATGTTTTGAGCACGAGCACATTAGATTTGAGTGTGAGCATAAAATGTGAGCACGAGGACAATAAATCTGAGCACGAGAAGGAGAAATCATGCTCTCAAACTGAAAATGTGCGCTCTTGAATAAAGATAGGATAATTCTTCCATATAAACTCGCATATAACTTAAGACAAGAGGTGGACATACAGTGCTCCAAGTATGTTCTTAAAAAAGAAAAGTAAACCATTTAACAGAAGTGCTTTTAAAATTGTACTGAAAATGTATGACGTTTTTCAAAAAACAAATTCACCTTTGAATCCTATACCTTTATTCCATTCACCTATCTATCCATTCTCAACACACATCCATCCATCCATGCATGCATGCATGCGATCAGTCATCCACCCAGCCATCTCACCAGTTTAGCTATTAAACCAGTGATTGTACCTTAAAAGTAGAAGCTTTTCAAACTTAAGGTCAGAGAGTCTGTTTCCCCTTTTGGAGTGAATACGAGCTTTCCCAGCTTTCTCCATCCAGTGCTCTATGGGAGCACTGGATGGAGTGGCTGCATTGTATTTGAGTGAAACTGTCTTTATCAGTGGAAATCCATGAAGAGAGTCCATCCCTTGTGCTGCTGATTTGAAATAATCTGCAACTTGACTTTCAGCAGTAGCAGCAGTGGCATCCTCATCATCAAAGGCAAAGAACTCGTCCTCTATGGTTGAGTCAGTATGTGTTGGTGTGCTGGTAGTACCTGTCTGCTGGTCTTCGTCTCGAGCACCTTTACGGCATTCAGCGAGCAGACTTGCCTTAGCCTTGTCCTTCTTCTCTTGTGTCCGCAGCCAACGTAATTTAAACCTGGGCAGAGTCACAGCAGCCAAGATAGCGTTCTCGCTCTCCAGCACCTCCGCAAATCTGGTTTTAATTGCCTGAAATTACATATAATACAAAGAACATATTATACTGACTCTACACATACGCACACACAAGACATGATGAGCACAATTATGTGCAATACTACATACACACAATACAAACAAAATAACATGTTATCATTAGGTATCAATGTATTTAGCTTACTCCAAAATAAATAGACGTTCTCACCGTAACAATTGCCTCTGGAAGCTCAACGAGAATTTGCAGGCCACTCTTCAGCTCCATGGTCTTCAACATCAGTGTCTCCAGAGTGGGTAAGAGAGTGCCATGATAACAGTTGTCCTCTCCCTGAAGAATGTCCAGGGCTACTGTTAGTGGCTTCATTGTCGTGCAGTACTCCCTGAGGAACGGATGCTCTCTTTCTGTAATGGCTTTCAAGCCGAACTTGGAAGATATGGTGTTTAGCTCGACTATTGGGATCTCACAGATTCGAGCAAGCGCATCATAAAAAGAGTTCCATCTCGTAGTGCAAGGGACTACCAGCTTCCTTGCAATAACATCATCCACGGTCTCTGCAGCCACTGTAGATCGGCTAGCCTTGTTCCATAAAGCTGTACATTTCGTCGTAGCACTTCTGTATACTGCTTTTGTTTCTGGACTGGTCAAAATCCACTTACCAACATCATTACATGAAACGAGGTTTAATGTGTGTGATGCACACCTCTGATGTGGTGGCAAAGTAATCACAGCATCATCGTCATCATCACCTCCAATACTGTTTTGCAAGACATCGTGAATGTTCATAAAAGTCACCTCGTCCTCCTCATCCTCTGAGTCATCCTCCTCGACTGGCTGATACTTTTTGAAGGCCTTGACGAAATTAGAGCCGTTATCTGTGACAGTGGATGTTATTTTGTGGGAAATGCCATAAGATGAGTGAATATTATCAAGCTCAGACGCGATACTGTCATGGGTATGACGGCCCTTGAATCGCCTACATGCCAGGGCAGCTTTCCTTCGTTCCATGGTTTCTGAATGTATCCAATGTGCAGTAACGCCAAGATAGCTTTTATTATGTGCAGTCCATATGTCTGCAGTAGTAGAGACGTATTCCAACTGTTCAAGTTCTTTTTTGAGTTCGACGTTCATTTCAACATACTCTGCATCAATGTATTTGGATAATGTCTTTCTGCACGGCAGACCGGCTCCAGCTCTCCAAGGAATTTTCGCTATAAGGGCCCTAAAGGAGTCCGAGTCAACTGTTGTCAATGGCAGCATGTTTTCAACCACATACCTCCCTATCATTTTATTGAGTTCTTGCTGTGTAGTAAGTTTTGGGGTAGAAGCTGAAGCAGAAAAATCCAGCCTTTGCTGCTTGGCTGGCGTGGCTCCGTCACCGCGGCCTTCCTTGTTAGCTAGCTTGCCTTTATCGTGGGGCATGCCGGTGGCCACGAGCTTAACAGACGTGTGTGCCGTCGAGAGATGCTTCATTAAATTTGAGTTACTTACATTTGACGTGGACAAAGTCTTTGGTCTTAGACACAGTGTGCATGTAACATGTACATTTTTACCTTTTACCTCGACGAGGTTAAAATCCTGCCTATACTTCCACCGTGAAAACGCTGTCTTAGACTCAGCCTCGGGACTCGCCATCTCATCTGACATGCTGTGTGTGTGTGTGCGCACGCTACGACTGTGTGTTGGTTTGTGTGTATACCCGCCTACCGGGTGTCTCTGGTTGGCTCAACATGAAATCTCTGCTTTAGCCAATCGTCATTACGTATCCCGCCCTTACCAAAGGGAGAAAAAAAAAGCATGCCTGTATGCGAGTTGAGTGAGGTGCCAGTTTCAAAACGAGTAGGTTGGTTCAGTAACGCGCAGTAACGGCGTGTTGGTACCGGTAATGGCGTTACAACGATAGATGAAGTAACTCGTTAGATTACCCGTTACTGAAAAAACTAACGCCGTTAGTAATGACCATTTCTTTGCAAAGAAAATAAAACCTTGACGGCCGGCAGAAGTCTCTATTTCATTCTTCACCAGCAGCAGAGAAATTACTACAACACTAACCCCAGCATGCACAAGGTTATTCTATGGGTATCTACATGCTTGGATGCATTGTGTATAGCTGTGTTATTTAGGAGGCTACAAGGCATTTGAAAGGCTCTGGCTCAAGTTTCTCAATGTCGCACACTTCAATATAAAGACAATATAACTATAGGGAGACAATGAGAACTCAAGAATAGTTCAAGTAAATTAAACTGAATCAAGATAAATAATATAGATGGTTAGATGTATGGATTAATGTCATTCTCATATCTGTACACTAAATACAAAGGCAGCAGGCTGATAAAGTACACCAGAGAAAGTCAAAAACATGATTGCTGCGATGGCCTCAGTGTTTGAACAGAGCCTGGTTAGCTGTTTCACTCTGTTTTCAGTCTTTATGTTAAGCTGAGCTTGTTGGGTGCTGTCTCTTATTCAAAATGTGTGTATGGATGTGAGAATGGTGTTGATCTCATTTAACTTTCAGTAAGAAAGTCTTGTTAAGCAGGAGAAATTTTAAATGAAGAACACTCATTGCCATTATACATAGTATACACACGTATTAAATTCCTTGGTGAAACCAGTAGAGGCACTCATGAGAAGGTACTTAAACACTCCAAGACTTAAGCACACCAAGAGTGGACGTCTTGGCAAAAAAATAATAAACCTTACCAGAGCATGTTAGACATGATTTTAGGCTGATTTAAGGCATGACCAACAAGGGACCTAAAAAATGTCACCTGTTTTCAAGTCCACTGTTGGTGAATGTGTAACGACACCCAAGCCCACACTTAGTAAGGTTGCGCACGCACACACACACACACACACACACACACACACACACACACACACACACACACACACACACACACACACACACACACATTATTCACATTATTTCATTGCAGCTTCTCAGATGTGACAATGTGCTGCTCTTCTTTGTCATGTATCATAGTAATTTGACTTTTTGGTATTTCCTAAAGCAATTTATGTATATGTCTGCCTTTTTGGTAAATTTTATTGCAAATAAGCTGAAAAATAACATGTCAGAGGTCCGCTGCAGCTCCACTCATACTGCACAGAGTAGCTGCCCATCAGCACCATGGACAGCATCCCTTTGAGAACACAAGGCACTGTGGGATTCCAGGCAGCATGGGACTGCAAAAAGGGAGAAAACTCAATTTAGAATGATTTTGTAAGACAAACACTGAACTGACATGAAAATGCATGTTCCATGTTATCATGCCATGTAAAATGAGTGTCAGTGCCTGCATGCATATTCACTAAAAAATTACACTCAAAATTATGAACACATGCACATACACGGTATAAGTCACAATTCATTCTCCTTGACGGCTGAGAGCAGACATGTTTACATATCAACTGTGAAGAATGAATCCTCAACTTCTTCTTGGTTCGTCTTAGATTGGTCCCAGAGGTTAGGACTCATTCCCATAAATCAGGAACACACATGTGGTGACTCCTACAGACACACATACACATGAAGTTTATGTGACACAGGATTACAGGTCCAAAACCTCAGTTTGAACATGAGCAACTTAATTCCTGATGAAGTAGTAAACTTTGAGTTACTTTTCTACCAAAAAGTAATATTTTAAATCATTTTGATGCTACAATGACTTGTCATTTCATCCCACTATACATTAAGGCATCCATTTCATGTGTTTTCATTCTATATTACCCCTGATCAATACCGTTTATCTGACAAGGAAGTTCGCTCCCTTTTTAATCGTGGCAGACATAAAACAGGCCAGGCAGCTGTTTATCAGGCCAACCTCAGCATGCCTTCAACCTCACAGGAGTGCCCCACAACACACAGTGTACAATCTCCACCCGTACACAAGAAAGGGTCCAAGACACTGTATGGTTAGCTAGATATAGTTTTCAGGTGATTTAATGAAGGTAAAACACAGTGAATGGCCGTGCGTAATGGCACTGCGCTCTGACGCGGCACTTCTCCGGGACTGGAGGAGCTGCTGCGGCTACAGGGATTTCATGAACTGAAAGAGAAGCTCTTCATATATTGTTTAGATACAATAAGCATCACCCACATTCATAGACCAATGCAGGGTGAATATTAAGTTTAGTATTGATTGAACGTATTTTATGATCCGCGACACATTGTCGGAGTATTGATTGAACGTATTTTATGATCCGCGACACATTGTCGGGACACCCCGAGGGAACACGAGACAGCACAAGAGAGATGATTTTCAGAAATTAAATGTTAAACCTATTAGAAATAGCATATTTCAGTCATAATTGTAACAAAAGACAAAAATAGTGGTTCAGTTTAAAATGCATCAATTTTCCCTTTGGCCCCTTCTGATTACGACAGATTAACAACATTCTACATCTACAACAACATTAGCTAAGGTTAATCTGCTAAACATTAGTGGTGCGGGATACTGCAAGATTTGGTATTGATCCAATACCAACTAAATACAGGGTCAGTAATGCTGATACTGATACTTTTAAATAATTAAGGCGGTGCCTCATCAAATTGCTAAATCTAAATGAATTTTAATGAAATATTGCCACACAGCGCCTTTTCCTCCCAGCCATTCTCCTGCTCCAGCCTGGGTGGCTGAGCCTGCTTGCTTGTTTGCTTGGCACAACTGAGTCACGTGACAGTACAACAGTACAACACCAAAACACAAGAAGGAAGGGGAGCAAAGTGTGCCTGCTCCGCACTGTGACGGGAGCAGCACTTGAAAGCAGTGGCACTTACACAGACACAAACAGTCAGGTCACCTCTTTGATGAAACTACAGCAGTGCATACAGGAGAGACACTGAAACTAAAGTATGATAATATTACACTGATCAATACTAATACCATCGTTGTTATCAATATTATCACTATTTGGATCGATCTGCCCACCACTACCAAACATTGTGACATGTGCTCATAGGCTTTAAGCTCAGGATATTTTGGTCAAAATAAAATGTGAGTTATTGACCAAAGACAAAAAGGGACACCATCAGTAAGGCCATCAACCTCAGGTACAGAAAGAGACAGACGAGTGCATTCATCCACAGTTGGATAAGTCTATTGGATTCACATGTGTCCTCATCAACAAAATACAGCATCCTCAACGTGTAGGGTGCACTGAGGTAAGTGACTGAAAGTCTATAGCCTGTAAAAATCTCTTGAAAACCAAGCACCCTTCTCTCGCTACTAAGAAAGTCCTAAATTAACAAACAAAAATCCCAGTCAAAGCTCAACACACATTAGGGCGGTAACTGTGGCTCAGTGGCAGAGTGGGTTGTTCAATAACCCCAAGGTTGGCGGTTTGATCCCTGCCCTTGCTGCCCAAAAAGATTGCCACTATACCCCCCAGCCTGTGAGCCAGAATCAGCACTGTCGGACTGAGCAGAGATGTTTAGTTCTGTTAATTTTCTGGCAGACAGACATGTGCCTGATTGATTTTTGGAATTAATTGTGGAATTTTGTAATAAATGTCCATAGAAACCACACCCAATTCAAATCCCCATATCTAACAACAGACTAACAACAGCAACTCAGTTAACATTCAGTTAATGCTTCTTCAATAGTCTGTATACATTTCTCACTTTTACACAATATTATTTTACATTTATAAAGTGTATAGTATAGTACACCTGTTGTACTTACATTAGTTATATAATTGATTTTTTTTCATATTTTATTTTGTTTTCTTATTTTATAATTCCACTTTTGTTTAAAATCTTATTTAATTTTACTAATTTACGTGAAAACTGAAAGACTGTAACATATGTAGGTTTGACACACACACAAACACACGCACACACACACACACGCACACACACACACACACACATACACACGCATTAGGCTTGGATAATCTCATTATTGATAATAATGAGGTGATTTGGATTCTAGTGGGTGTCTCGTCCTTTTCACACCAGCCTTAGTACCTCTACATGGTTGACTTTATGTTCCCATGGAAACGGACACCTGTGTTTGTGTTGTGTGGTATTGCAACCTAAAAGGGTTTATGAGGAAAATGAGTTGTGACTGTGTAAGGTTCAAACACTGTTGTGTGTGTTTTCATAGATACTTGTCTGTGTGTCATTTTTTCAGTGTGTAAATGTCAGTAATTAAAAATCCTCAATTTCTTATCTCCATAAATCTTCCTGTTGATGGCATTCATAAAAGGCTGTGTTAGTGATGTCACTGAATGGAAACCATCATACTTACCATACTTACCAACATTTAGAGGCTCTGGATGAAATATGGAAGCTCCACCTTTTATGAAAACTGTAATTATGTTATGTATTATGAAAATAAATGACAGACCTTCATTCATATCAGAGATGTTTTATAGCTGGTAAGTCTATGGACTTTCATATGCATTGGCAATTTTGACAGGAGCAGCTTCAATGTCTTGTTCAGTAAGCATTCAAGTTCATAAGTATTGTGCTCATATTCAATAAAGCCTAACTGATGTTTGAATGGTAAGACTCCAAAGAGTCCTTCAGACATGAATTCTGATCCATTCCTACACACAGGGAGTTTGTAGCTCTAGTTATCAATGCAACCTTGCTCCTGAATAGTTCATGTTTTTTATCTTTAATTCTTGCTTTCTTATTTTGCTTGATAAATGTTGATTGGGCAGTCTTGGTAATACATTCCCTCTTATTGTTTCCATTGTACGTATCAAAGCCTCTGTGGGCCTCTGTGTTAGTCTTATGTATCCAGAACCTTTTTCCTGATCAAAAGATTAATTAGATAATAATAGAGAGTTTATTTTGAAGTGAAGTTCATGTATGTTTTACCTCTTTGTCTCTTTTTTTCATTCTGTTCCTTAGAAACCTGTCCAAGAATCCTATGTTGACCACATTATCCTGGCAGATCTTTGAACCTTTGCAGCTCTTCGATCTGTAAGTTGACCATTGTCCTTTTTTTTTTTACAGCTGACACATCCTGCTCAACTGTTCTCTGTTCATTGTAACCAGTACAATCACAGTAAAATGTCAAAATAGTCCTTATTCCTGTTTCAAAAGTTCAAAATTGATCAGTGATTAGTTCCTTTTTGAGCAAAAACCTAAATGTTTGTACAATGCCTTCTTCTGTGAAAGAACTTCTCAACTAAAAATGACAAGTGTTGAACAAACCCTGCTGAGAAAGTAAGTAGAACACTGCTTGCAAAGCAGGCATTTCATCCAAGGTTATAACAGTTCCATTAACATAAACAGACAACAGTGGCTCAAAATGTGGTGAGGGTGAACACTAACATGGGTAAATACATTCCCTTTGACTATTTTGGGGCGTATAGTACTTGTGGCGTCATCTGTAGAAGTTTAAAGTTTGACCACCAGCATGAGTTCGGCGGAATGTGAGACCGACTCATAAGCATACCTGATTGTGTCTGAGAATGTCTTTTATTCTCCTTGATCAAGCTTCACTAAATATTACAGTATAACACCACAAGCTTCTGAATACTTTCTTACCCTCCTGATCTGGTGCCATTGATTTTAGCAATTTCTCCACAACAGATATGTTGATCAGCTTTTTTGTCAGTTCACATTCACTGGTCCACAAACCACACTTATTCTGCTTTCACACCAAGATAGTCTGTTTGCTTTCCCATGGACCTAGACCCACGTTTTCAGGTGGAGTTCAGATGAGCTTTCACACCTGCCCAAATGGTCCGACTATCTGAGGAAACGAACTCTGGTCAATTTAAAACGGACCAAACAGCTTAGAACTGATGCATAGCAGAGAAGGACAGGGGTATATAAGAAAGCTTATGTCACATGCAATCACAAGGTCTCTTATTTTAGCAGAAAGTCTGAAGAGCAGTTCATGAGGTTAATTAGAGGTCTCTTTAGGGCTGGATCTGAATTGCTATAAGGTACCAGTGTTGATAGAGGGGATAGAGTGTCTGAAGTCAGAGCAGGCAGATTCTGTTCAAACACAAGACAACAGACTTTGTGTAAGACATCATTATCATTGTTGTCAGATCCAATTGTTCATTTTCAAAACTGCAAAGTAAGATAAGTAAGTAACTCTGTCCATCCCTGCATCCATATCAATATCAGGGGAAAGATCTAAGTAAATATGGAGGAATTAAGCAGTGGCTACAATGATGGCCAAGCATCCTGCTAGCCAACATACAGGCGTGGATAATAAACTCGATAACCTCCATGTCAATATCAGAATCAGTAAGTGAAATGTCTTTTGTTGTTGAAACTCCTAAATCCTGAAATTCTGGTGACCCTTTTTTTTGTATTTTGATCTGATAGAGCTGAGCTGTCCTCTGTGGAGAGAAAAGGTGGAGGTGTGTTCTTTACAGTGAATAAGGATTGATGTGATAGTGGAATATTGTGGAAAAAACTGTTCCTGCTCACAGATCTATAATCCTGATGCTGTGCTGGGGCAGTTGTGGCTCATGAGGTAGAGCGGGTTGTCCACGATAATGTAAACCGATTAGTGATTAGTTACTTACTGATGGTACCTTTGGCACCTTGCATGGCATCTTCTAATGGTTACCAAATTTCAAGTAAAACACCAGAAAGGTGTAAAATATGGAACTTTTGGTCAGAAAACTGAGCTCTGTGACTTTTAAACTAGAAATGATAATAGGAGTCACTTCAGACAGCTAGGACTGTAGTAACACTGCTGAGTCATTATGATAATTGAATAATTAAATTCAAAGATTTAAAGATAAAGAAGCAGGGTTTCCTTCCCTGTCCTTACAGGCAATAGATACGTAATATACTACACTTCATTTCCATTTCAAAAGGTCCTGTTTGTGAGTTTCAACTGTCCGGAGTGGAAATACTCTCTCCTTTACCTTGTGAATGTCAATATCTTGCCAACTAGCTAAACAAAACTGGCAAAATTTGTTGACATTAAAACTCTCATGAAACCCAGCAAGTGAGTGGGCCCCCAAGTTTGTGCTGTATGTGTCTGCAGACACATACAGCACAGTACCTCTAACAGTTGTTCCCAGTTTCTGAACATACAATCCTTGCTGCTCAAGTACTTCAAGATCTTTTATTAGTGGTTCAAGTTCAAGTTCAAGTTCAAGTCGGCTTTATTGTCAATACTGCAATATGTACAAGACATACAGAGAATTGAAATTGTGTTTCTCCCTGTCCAAACAGCACTAAACATGAAATATAAAATACAAAATATAAGTGAAGATGTAAAAATATATATAAAATAGAAAATATGAAATAAAAATAAAATAAAATAAAATGAAACAAAATAAAAATATATATACAATATATACAAGCTAAAAGACATCCGAGAATAGAAAAGTCTGGAGATATAAATAGTATAAACCGTATAAGCAGAATTATCAATATAAATATAAGTATGGCAGTATGATATAAATATAAATATAAATAAAGCAGTATGGTAGAAAGTATGACAGAATTTACAGTATGAACAGGTCTATAAAAATGAAATATGTAAACAGGTGTACACAGTGCAAATTTGCCCAGACGGCTCCTCATTCTCCTCCCGGAAGGCAGGAAGCTAAAGAAGTGGTGGTTGGGGTGGGTGGGGTCCCCCACAATGCTGAGTGCTTTGCGGGCCAGGCGTGTGCTGTAAATGTCCTGAGGGGAAGGGAGGGGGGCACCGATGATCCTCTCAGCTGCTCTCACTATGCGCTGCAGGGTCTTCTTGCAGGATGCAGTGCAGCTGCCGTACCACGTGGTGATGCAGCTGGTCAGGATGCTCTTGGTGGTGCCGCGGTAGAAAGAGAGCTGAGTGGATTGTAGTGGATATTGCATCATCAGTGGACCGGTTGGCCCGATATGCAAACTGGTAGGGCTCCAGGGAGGGAGGGAGGATGGATTTGATGTGCTGCATGACTAACCGTTTGAAGCACTTCATGATGATGGGAGTCAGTGCCACAGGACGGTAGTCGTTGAAGCGGGATGGAGAGGCCTTCTTTGGAACCGGGATGATGGTGGTGTACTTGAAGCAGGTGGGAACAACAGCTTGGCTCAGGGAGGTATTGAAGATGTCTGTGAGGACATCTGTGAGCCCCTCTGCACAGTCCTTCAGCACACGACCAGGAATGTTGTCAGGTCCTGCAGCTTTGATCCTGGAGAGGGATCTCCTCACGCTGGCTGGAGACAGGGACAGCACCTGGTCATCTGGAGGGGGTGTTGTCTTCAGTGTAGGTATGGTGTCCAAAGAAGTGGTTCAGATCGTTCAGCAGAGTGATGTCACTGTCACAGGTCTGTGGTCGAGTTTTATAGTCTGTGATGGTCTGTAACCCCTGCCACAGGCTCCTTGTGTCTCTGCTGTTGGTAAAGTGGTTATCCTGTTGCTGTACTGCCTCTTTGCAAGCCTGATGCCACAGGACAGGTTGGCTCTTGCTGATCTCAGACCAGCCTCATCACCTGCTCTGAAAGCAGCGTTCCGGGCTCTCAGTAACCTTCCCCCGTCAGCCATGGTTTCTGGTTGGCCCGTACTGTGATGGTCTTGGTGTCCGTGACATCAATGCATTTGCTGATGTAGGCAGTAACCGTGTCCGAATATTCCTGGATGTTGATCTGATGGTTGTAGGTGGCTGCTTTTCCCAGTCTGTGGTGTTAGAGCAGTCCTGGAGTGCTGAGGAGGCACCCTCTGGCCACACCCGTACCTGCTTCTGAACCGGTCTGGTGACTTTGACCTTAGGCCTGTATGGTTGCATTAGCATAACAGTGATGTGGCAGAGATGGGGGAGGGGTGAGGCCTTGTATGCTCCTCTCAGTGTTGTGTAGACCTGGTCCAGTGTGTTGTTTCCCCGAGTTGCAAAGTCAATGTGTTGGTATAACTGAGGAAACACTGTTTTGAGTTTGCATAGTTGAAATCTCCAGCCACGATGAGAAGTCCCCCTGGATGGGCAGTCTGCTGTTCACTGATGGAGCTGTACAGTTCACTCAGTGCCTTGTCTCTATTGTTGTTGTTACAGCTGGGAGAGATGTAAACTGCAACAAGCAGGATGGCAGAAAACTCCCTTGGTAGATAGAAAGGCCGGCACTTGATGATCATAAACTCCACAAGGGGTGAACAGTGTCTGCAGACCACCACAGTGTCCTGACACCAAGCGTCCCTGATGTACACACAGACCCCGCCACCGCGGGTCTTACCTCCTTCAATGAGGGCTCTGTCTGCTCGGTAGCATGTTAGCTGCATGGCGGAGTCCAGTACATTGTTGTTCAGCCATGTTTCCGTAAAAACAAAAACACAACACACTCTTACAGCCTGCTGGGTCGATCTCAGCACACCTGTGTGTGCGCTGCTCGGATCCCACGGCATTCCAGCCTCAACACACACTACCACTCACGTCTTTTTTTTGGTCACAATTTATGCCTGTTGACAGGAAACCAACAGAATTCCACTCAATTCCCGAGAATCTTTAGCTCAGGCTCTGTGAAATCATTTCTTTCCTTGTTCATCGCGTGTCTCTGATCGGACAAAGAGGTGAATCTCATGTCCAGGGCCTATTTAATAGATTTGCATAGTAATGGTGCCGGGACAGGGAGGAGTGACACGTGCGCTCACTTCCGTTGATGGCATTAAAAAGGAAACGTGCTTGGATCCATGTGAACGCACAACTTTGATACATCTGAATATTTTTGTGCGTACGACAGTTTTTCCGGGTTCTGGGTACGGCAAAGTTTTTAGTAGGAATCCACGCAAGTGATTCGTAATGAGGCCCCTGATCTTTCTATGCGGAGTAAGATGTAAACTCTCTCCTGCTGAGAGGTAGACATTTCAATTCAGCTTACCCGCCTCCTCTCAATCAAGAGGCTGCCGTGAAGTCCTGCCTGCTCTTGTCCCTCCCCCCCAAACCTTGTATTCTCACCTTTGTTCTTTTCTTTTATCTCGACCTACCCTGCTGAACACTTGAGACAGCTCCAGCAAAAACCGAGCCAGCACCCGCACAAGACAACATTCCGTCAAGTTATTGTTTGGGTGTATTTATGTTTTCTCTGCTGCGGTGTCAGCACATTATTCACATCGGGCTGTTTCGCTTTTTGCCCTCGCCCCTTTACATCCCGCATCCTCAGCTGCTGAGATCTGCGGCCGCTCATAGGAGCTTACCTGCCCCCGTACAACACTCCCAGGCACCCCCTCAGTTGACCAGAAGACCCGAAAAAAACAAAAAAAAAACGCTTCCTTCGTCCTGCTCCCGGGGGGCCCCCGGGTTCGCCGCAGTGACCGGCAGCGCAGGCCGGTGCCAAACCAGAGCTCCCGGCCCCCGCCCGACGGCCCTGCGCCGGAGCCCCCGGCTCCCCCCGAGGGATCGAGTTGGAGCCCCCCGGGGTGTCCCTCCTCAACCTCGGGGCGGCTCCGGACAAGGTGCCCTCGCGCCACAACCCGAACTTCAGGTGTCCGAGGGTGACGAAAACATGGTAGTTAAAAACCATTCGACTCTGAAAAGTAGAGAGTCGGTTGATGGGACTCTCTGCGTCTTTAAGGCATCATCAAAGACCTGCCTCCTGTGACAGACCACATGTTTTTCAAGTTTGGTGACTTACAGCCCAGCAGCACACATTTTGGATCGGGGGAGACTACCTGTCCATACCTGCAGAGAGATTTACACAATCATCTTTTTTTGATGAAAGGCGGTGCGTTTGAGATCATTATCTTGTGGCCGGGTTCACCAGCAGGTACACTGTTGTGAACGTGTCCTCAGGACAATGCCGGTCTCACCACCTTGCTCCACTTTATTCACCTCATCTAGGAAGATCACCACAGCACTGTTCATGCGAGACGCAGACTTAACGCTGTGGTAAACCACCACCTGTCCAACAGCCAGCCCCACCTCCTCCACTGAAACACCTGTCTGAGATTGAAACCTTCACGCATGGCGCATTGTTAGCTTCTTCCAGCTCTCCCTGGCCCGGTCACCACGGGATCCTGGCCCCCCAAAAACACCCCCAACCACCACCTTAGGGCTCGAACTATTAACAAACTAAACTATCAAAAAGCATTGTGAAAAAACATACACAAAAAAAGACCAAGAAAAAAATGAAATCACAGTCACTCACTCACCACGCTCACCACACTCGCGCATGCGCTCAGGAGAGAGAGAGAGAGAGAGAGAGATGAATGTTGAGTAGTGTTCAGTAAAGGGAGCTGTGACTACATCTTCAACCATACCTTGCCTGACTAGGCATAACCCTGAGGAGAGAGGGAAAAAAGGGAGGGGGGGAGTCCCCTCGGCAGTTTAGTCCTATAGCAGCATAACTAAGGATGACCTGAGCCAGCCCTAACTATAATCTCTATCAAAAAGGAAAGTCTTAAGTCTATTCTTAAAGGTGTTGACCGTGTCTGCCTCCTGACAACCCAGAATGGTAGTTTGTTTCTACAGAAGAGGAGCCTGATAGCTGAAAGCTCTGGCTCCCAACTACTTTTGGAGACTTAGGAACACAAGGAACCCAGCGTCCTGAGAGCGCCAGTTGTTCTAGGGGTAATAAGGTATTATTATCTCTTTAGATATGATGGTGCCTGACATGAAGAGCTTTGTAAGTAAGGAGAAGAATTTTAAATTCTATTCTAGATTTAATAGTAGCTAATGCAAGGAAGCCAAAAATGGGAGAGATGTGATCTCTGATCTTGGTTCCTGTCCAAACACGTGTGCAGCAGCATGTCTTAACTGCAAAAGTCCTAAGAGACTTATTAGAGCAGCCTGACAGATTTTCTGTCTCATTCTAGCGCAACATTTTGAAACATTTGAAAAACTTTTTGTGCATTAACAAAACATTATGATAACTAAGTTTAATTTAGGGTCTCGCTTCATCAGTCAGGAAAGACATCATTTAGTTTGTAGCATTATGCAACACCAAAAAGCATTATTAAAAACAAATATCACATTTATTTTAAAAAAAATTGTTTTGTTGTTAGTGCTCGCTTCTGGCTGTAGCTCAGGAGGTAGAGCAGGTCATCTACAATCAGCTGATAGGTTGTCTTTTGACAACCCAAGGCACATTCGTTTAAGGACAATTTATTGCTCCTGAATTTTTCATAAAACTGAAATGCCACTTGGCATAGACAACAGTTTGGATCATGTAACTGTAATTTTTGTTACAGTTATGTAATTTTAAAACAGTCAAGAAACTTGGCATTATGTTTTAATTCTACCCAAGCCTTTGATAATCAATCACTAAGATTGCCTTCTTTTTCTACTTAGACCAAACTAAAATAATGTCTTTCTCTGACTGATGCAGGGACCTTAAATCAAACTTAATTCCGCTTCATTTTGTTCACTATTCATGTCATATCAGTCTTTAAGGTGCTTCTGATGACGATTTTGATTGATGAACGCTCACCCCTTCTTATTGTGCTATCTGCTTTCAGAAAGATCCTGAGTCAAATGAAGATGAAGGATTTGATACCACTATCCTTTAGAGAGTTATTCAGTCCATAGGGATGATGGGTCCTTTTGCCGCCAGTAGCAGGCAAAGGTGGGACTCCACTGGTTAAAAGGGATTTGGCTTTTAGTCAGAGGACTATTGTTGTCAAGTTAAGAGAAACTCATTGCCCATTACAAACAAAATAAGAAGGTTACAACAACTTACACTTGAAAAAAACACGGAAACTTGTTAAAAACCCACAAAAATGCGTTCCGTTAACTTCAGAAAATACGTCAAGGTGGCATTTCAACAACACGCATGTGCCCGCAATTGTGAGTCACGCTGGTCTTGAACTTTGAAAATCCAAGCCGACCGCCCATCTTTTTTCCTTGGAGCCGACGTTCAAGTAAGTACATTTAAAATTATTTTAGCTTATTTAGTTCATCTGTTGGTAGTGTCATTGATCGTCTAATGTCTCTCTGTCTCAAATGATCCATCCAACATAACCTAGGAGAATATTTCATGTTTGTTTGTTTTCGATAATATGTTTGCATAGTAGTGCTAGCTGGCTAGCGCCGCCAGAGTGAAACTGGCAAATATTTAATGTAAGATTAAGCCTTATATTCGACTGTAACAAGTATTAGCACCTTGATATACTCTTACGAGTTAAGCGATGTGAGACCCTGTCCTCGTTATTACTGAAACAATGCGGTTAACAGTGGGACATTATACGCGGCCGCTAATTTACGTGACTTTGCGACCCGTACAAGAAGCTTTGCACACACTCAATCAACCTGTGCCAGCAACTAATGGTCCATGTGGAAGAGGAGTGGAAAAACACTGACCACCACCGTAGTGTATGGACATATTTTCTATGTATGTATTTTTCATGTGCGTAGTATAGTGATAGTGATGTGTCGGTCGCGAACGAGCCGGTTCAAAGAGCCGGCTCTTTTAAGTGAACGATGGGAGCCGGCTCCCGTCTGTCACACAAGCCGTTCTTTTTTTTCTTTTTCTTTTTTCCCTTTTCCTTTAGGAAAAGTTACCGCAGGCACTGGAGAGGGCAACCTGGCTGCAGACCTCCACTGTCACGCACCTACCTCCACTGTCACGCACCTTCACTGTCACTTTTCATTTTCAGATGAAAATGATTTCAGATGCCTCACTGAGCAGGTTGGTCCGTTGCATGCGTTACGTTAACGCGTCTGCCATATTGGATGTGGCAGATCTGCCCGCAAACTAATAACAGGACATGGGACTGAGCTTCATAAAGCGCCTTTCTACCAAAGTTCTTTAGTTAATGTCTCTTATACACCCATTCACACACACCACTATATTCGGGAAAAAACAGGCACCAAAAAACGTAACTTTTAAAGTGATGATTATAAATGTTTTACTCCTTATGGTAAGCAACCAAACCAAACGTATGTATTTTTCTAATGCTGAGTGTTTTCAGCTAATATGTGTGTAACACTGTTACTGTGTGATTAAATATTGAAACATTTTATTTAACATTTAATCTGTGTCATATAATAACCAGATCCCGAAATAGTTTACTATAAAAACAATATATACAATAGACCGGATTGAAATTTTATGTCATGTTTACTAATTAAATTCATTTGTGGAGGAAAACAATTCAACCGGAAGTGCATTCACAACATTCACGAATTTATTTTGAAATGTAGTCCCTTGCATTTTCCGGGCCTGACAGTGGGGTCTGCAGTTTTATTTTGAAATGGATCCCGTTCATTTCTGGCCTGACAGTGGAGGTAGGTGCCTGACATGGAGGTCTACAGGTTTATTTTGAAATGTATCCCGTTCATTTTCCGGGCCTGACAGTGGAGGTGCGTGACAGTGGAGGTAGGTGCCTGCAGTGGAGGTCTGGCAGCCAGCATCTCTTGGGCTGGCGGCATTGGCTACGGGGTCACATGCATGCTGTGCAACCAGTAATGTGAGGATTGACAAGGAGCATACCCACCAAGCCGGGAGGGTGGGTGGGGGTAGCACTGCTGAGAGGTGACATAAGACCAGAGGAGGGAGACACGCTGTAGGAGAGAGAGGAGTGAAGACGAGAGAGAGGGAGTGTGGTGCAAAAATATATTATTTTTTACACTATACCCAAAAACCTTTTGGTTTTATTTGTCCAGATGTCAGTGGTGGGCATTAACAAAAGCACATTTACTTGAGTGCTGTTAGTAATTTATTATTTTTTTCAGTACGTTTGTGTGTGTGTGGTGTGGTTGTGTGTTTATGATAAATATAAAAAATAAAATGTCAATAGCTTGGTCCTTTTTTAAAATTCTATGCTTAGGTTTTTATAGCCGTTTCTATCTGCTTTTGTGTAGCAGAGGGGTTCTTCAAGCAAGTTAGTGCATTCACTGGGTGGTTTCAGGGTCACAAGGGATTTTACAAACCTGTAAATGCAGTTGGCTACAGCAAATTATTGAAATTCAAGTGATTATTATGCGTTCAAATACAAAATCACAATCAAGTAAACAACATGTGCTAAATTTTCCCTGAATTATAAAAGGTAAAATAAAGAGGCCACTTGGCAGCCGAAAGAGCCGGCTCTTCTTGGTGAGCTGAGCCAAATGATCCGGCACACACAAAAGAGCCGAAATTCCCATCACTAGTGTAGTATATGTGTGCCGTTACCATCGGTTATCCATGGAACGCGCAGCAGTGGGGGGAACGGCAACGCAGCCGCCAGCTGTAGATCAGACGTGCGTTTTTTGGCCAGCTAGTAAAAGGAGCCCTATGCCGTTTGAAAGCGGGTCAAACCCACGTTAAAAAAAAAAAGAAACGGGTCAACCCGCGTTTAAAAAAAGAAATAAGCTGCGCGTTGCCATGGGCGCACTTATCATGTGAGAAACTCTCCTTTTCTCGCTTGTCTTGTCAGTGCTGTGCCATGTAGCTTCTGTTTTTACAATGTAATCACTTACCATTCAATGAGTGACATGATAGCAGATATACTTTATTTATCCCATAACGGGTGAAATTCTTTGTTTCAGCAGCAAGGGTGTAATATACACTAGAAAATTTTCTACAAGAAATTTTGAGTGTGCGTGACTGGGCCCGTCGTCCCCATGCATTATTACTGACGCTACTCAGCAAATTCAGTACTAAGAAAGAAATTTTAAGACTGACGAGTGGGCTGTTGCTGGGGGTCTGTATTAAAAAAGCACACCTCAAATAGTCATTTTTAACATGTTTATTTAGACACCAGGAGCAGCTAGCGCTTACGTGCTAGCAATTAGACATTAGCATGTTATCCTTTGCATGTTGCGCTGAAGCGCTAGCAATTAACATCAACATGTTAACATTAGAATGTTAGCGTAGCATGTTAGCATGTTAGCATTTTAGCTGTGAGCGCTAGCCAATTACCATTAGCATGAGTGGTGATGCGCTAGCAGTTAGCTTTAGCATGTTATCATTAGCATTTTAACATTAGAATGTTAACGCTGATGCACTAGCATTACCATTAGCATGTTAGCTTAGCATGTTAACGCTGATGCACTAGCAGTTAGCATTAGCATGTTAACATTAGCATGTTAACGCTGATGCGCTAGCAGTTAACATTAGCATATTAACATTAGCATGTTAACATTCCATGTTAACATTAGCATGTTAGCATTAGCATTAGCGTGATGCGCTAACAGTTAACATTAGCCTGTTGCCATTAACATGTTAGCATTACCATAATAACGCTGATGCGCTAGCAGTTACATTGCATGTTAACATTAACATGTTAACATTAGCATGTTAACGCTGATGCGCTAGCAGTTACATTAGCATGTTAACATTAGCATGTGTTCGCATTAGCATTTTTAACATTAGCATGTTAACCCTGATGCACTATAATTAACATTAGCCTGTTGGCATTACCATGTTAACATTAGCATGTATTTAATTTCTAGTGGCTAATGTTAATTATCATTAGCATTTTAACGCGCTAGCTGCTCTGCTGTCTCTGTCTGCCATTTTAGACGACAAGTTCAAATTAATTGCCAAGAACTACTAAAATGGCTGCCGCTTCTGCCTGCCTGCCACCCCCTCTTCCTCCTTCAGGCAGGCTGAGGTTGCCAAGCAACCAGGACCTAATCAGCAGCTGGTCTGCACCTGTTAAAATGTCAGTTAGAAATCCTGAGACTGACAGAAAATGCTGAGACCTTCCCTCGAAGAGGAAGGACTTTTGGCCAAACCGTAATTCCAATCATTGAACCGGCTTAACTTTCAGCATCTGAGCCTTCCTGATCGTCCACATAGTTATTTTGTGTCGATAAATGAAGAATGTGCCCTTGGGAGCAAGAGAGAGAAACGTTACTTCTGCCTTCCCCTCCAGAAAATTTCCCGCCTTTTAACATGGGAGTATATGAGGCTGAGGATGGGAGTTGCTGCCGCATATTTGCGTGTCAAGCCAAAACTATATATCTGACCGCTACAACAGTGTTATCACTGCGGACCGCCTCGAATTTTCCTACGTTTGAAGGTATAATCATGTTTGTAGCTGTGCATTTGCGGCCACAGTCGCAGTTTACAAATTTATTTTTCGACGACTTTTTCTCTCCCTCTCCACTCTAGCGATGACATCACTCACTCTAGCTCTGGAAAGTTCTCGCAATACACACCCATTTTTTGGCGTGGTATTTGGCGATTTATGGCTAACCGTTTGCCGAAACTCTTAGAAAAGTCATAGCCATCGATTCCCGGCCGAGCCGGTGGTTTTGATACCCGTTTTGTGTATGTGCGACAAAAACTCTGGGAGGAGAAGCGAAACGAAAAAAACACGGAAGAAACGGAAGAGGAATAATAATAAAGCCGAGAGATATAAAGAGTGTGCCTTAGGCACACTCAATAAGCCCGAGAGATTATAAAGAGTGTGCTCCTTCAGGCACAATCAACTAGAACTAGTGCCTGACTCTGGCCCCGTCGCCCCCATGCATTATTACTGACACTGCTCAGAAAATTCAGTATTAATACAACAGCTGTGTCATCATTGCCTTTTTATTGAGTGTGCGTGCAAAGCGCACACTATATGTTATCCCACCGCGTTATTCTTTTATTATTGGTGTGGCCTAAAGAGCACACTCTTTAAAACCTCTGGGCTTATTCTTATTATTATTATATTCGTTTCTTCCGTTTCTTCCGTGTTTTTTCGTTCGCCTTCTCCTCCCAGAGTTTTTGTCGCACGTAACAAACAAAACGGGTATCAACCGACCGCTTGGCCGGGGGGAATCGATGGCTAAGACTTTCTAGAGTTTGGCAAAAGGTTTTGCCAAAAATCCAGAAAAACGAGCCAAAAAATGAGATGGTGTGTATTGCGAGAACTTTCCAGACCTAGAGTCGTGATGTCATCGCTAGAGTGGAGAGGGAGAGAGAACAATCAGTGAAAAAATAAAAAAAGGATTTCACTACCCTGGCCTCAAATGCCCAGCTACAGACATGATTATCCCCTTAAAATGTAGGAAAATTCGAGGTGTCGCAGTGATAACACTGTTGAAGCTGTTCCTATATAGTTTTGGCTCCATAAGGCTGATTGATCGACTACTCCCGCCAACAGCCTCATGACTCCAATGTTAAAAAAGGAGCGAAATTTTCTGGAGAAAGGCAGAAGTAACGTTTCTCTCTCTTGCTCCTGAGGGCACATTTCTTCATTTATCGACACAAAACGAATATGTAAAACGATCAGGAAGGTCTCATCGTGCCTCAGGTTAAGCCGGTTCAATGATTGGAATTACGTTTTGGCCAAAAGTCCTTCCTTTTTCGAGAGAGAGTTCTCAGCATTTTCTCTCAGTCTCTAACTGACATTCTAACAGGTGCAGATCAGCTGCTGCTGATTAGGTCCTGGTTGCTTGGCAACCTCAGCCTGCGTGAAGGAGAAGAGGGGGGAGGGGCCACCAGAAGCCGAGCGGCAGCCATTTTAGTAGTTCTTGGCGCTTAATTTGAACTTGTATGTCTAAAATGGCAGACGGAGACAGCAGAGCAGCTAGCTCGTTAACATGCTAATGATGATTACCATTAGCCACTAGGATTAAATACATGCTAATGTTAACATGGTAATGCCAACATGTGGTAATGTTAATTGCTAGTGCATCAGCGTTTAACATGCTAATGTTAACATGTTAATGTTATCATGCTAATGGTAATTGCTAGCGCATCACCGTTAAAATGCTAATGTTAACATGCTAATGTTAACATGCTAATGCTAACATAGTAATGATAACATGCTAGCGCATCAGCGCTAACATGCTAATGCCACCATGCTAATGTTAACATGCTAATGCTGACATTCCAATGCTAACATGCTAATGTTAACTGTTAGCCCATCAGCGCTAACATGCTAATGGTAACATGCCATGCTAACTGTTAGCACATCAGCGGTAACATGCTAATGCTAACATGCTAATGTTAACATGCTAATGTTAACATGCTAATGTTAACCGTTAGCCCATCAGCGCTAACATGCTAATGTTAACATGCTAATGATAACATGCTAATGCTAACATGCGAATGCTAAAATGCTAATGTTAACATGTTAATGTTAACATGCTAATGTTAACTGTTAGCCTATCAGCACATCAATGCTAACATGCTAATGTTAACATGTTAATGCTAACTGTTAGCACATCAGCGCTAACATGTTAATGTTAACATGCTAATGCTAACATGCTAATGTTAACTGTTAGCCCATCAGCGCTAACATGCTAATGGTAACATGCCAATGCTAACTGTTAGCACATCAGCGCTAACATGCTAATGCTAACATGCTAATGCTAACATGCTAATGTTAACATGCTAATGCTAACTGTTAGCCCATCAGCGCTAACATGCTAATGTTAACATGCGAATGCTAACATGTTAATGTTGACATGCTAATGCTAACATGCTAATGCTAACTGCTAGCCCATCAGCGTTTCAACATGCTAATGTTAACATGTTAATGTTATCATGCTAATGGTAATTGTTAGCGCATCACCGTTAAAATGCTAATGCTAACATGTTAATGCTAACATAGTTATGATAACATGGTAATGATAAAATGCTAATGCTAACATGCCAATGCTAACATGCTAATGTTAACTGTTAGCCCATCAGCGCTAACATGCTAATGGTAACATGCCAATGCTAACTGTTAACACATCAGCGCTAACATGCTGATGCTAACATGCTAATGCTAACATGCTAATGTTAACTGTTAGCCCATCAGCGCTAACATGCTAATGCTAACATGCTAATGCTAACATGCTAATGCAAAAATGTGAATGCTAAAATGCTAATGTTAACATGTTAATGTTAACATGCTAATGTTAACTGCTAGTGCATCAGCGCTAACATGCTAATGCTAAAATGCCAATGGTAACTGCTAGCCCATCAACGTTAACATGCTAATGTTAACATGCTAATGGTAACATGCTAATGTTAACTGTTAGCCTATCAACACATCAGCGCTAACATGCTAATGTTAACATGCTAATGTTAACATGCTAATGCTAACATGCTAATGTTAACTGTTAGCCCATCAGCGCTAACATGCTAATGGTAACATGCGAATGCTAACATGCTAATGTTAACATGCTAATGATAAAATGCCAATGCTAACTGCTAGCCCATCAGCGTTAACATGTTAATGGTAACATGCTAATGTTAACTGCTAGCCCATCAGCGCTAACATGCTAATGATAAAATGCGAATGCTAACATGCTAATGTTAACATGCTAATGGTAACATGCTAATGTTAACTGCTAGCCATGAGGTGGCTTTTTTGAGTACAGACCCCCAGCAACAGCCCACTCGTCACTCTCAAAAATTTCTTTTCTAGTACTGAATTTGCTGAGCAGTGTCAGTAATAATGTATGGGGACGACGGGGCCAGAGTCAGGCGCACACTCAAATTCTTTAGAAATTTTTCTAGTTTACTTATTATTATTCTTACGCCCTTTTTCGGTTCGCTTACTCCTCCAGAGGTTTTTGGTCGACTACACAAAACGGGTATCGAAATGCGCTCGGCCGGGACATGTGTGCTATGTCTTTTCTAAGGGTTTCAGCAAACGGTTTTGCCAAAAATCCAGAAAACGAAGCCAAAAAAATGAATGGGTGTGTATTGCGAGAACTCTCCAGACCTAGAGTGCGTGATGTCATCGTTAGGTGGAGAGGGGAGAGAAAAATCAGTGAAAAAATAAAACGGATTTCACTACCCTGGCCTCAAATGCCAGCTACAGACCTGATTATCCCCTCAAATGTAGGAAAATTCGAGGTGATCGCGTGATAACATGTTGAAGCTGTCTCCTATATAGTTTTGGCTCCCATACAGGCTGATTGATCGACTACTCCGCCAACAGCCTCTAGACTCCAATGTTAAAAAAAGGAGCGAAATTTTCTGGAGAAAGGCAGAGTAACACGTTTCTCTCTCTTGCTCCTGAGGGCACATTTCTTCATTTATCGACACAAAAACGAATATGTAAAACGATCAGGAAGGTCTCATCGTGCCTCGGTTAAGCCGGTTCAATGATTGGATTCGGTTTGGCCAAAAGTCCTTCCTTTTCGAGAGGATTCTCAGCATTTTCTCTCAGTCTCTAACTGACATTCTAACAGGTGCAGATCAGTGCTGCTCTTAGGTCCTGGTTGCTTGGCAACCTCAGCCTGCGTGAAGGAGAAGAGGGGGGAGGGGCCACCAGAAGCCGGCGGCAGCCATTTAGTAGTTCTTGGCACTTAATTTGAACTTGTCTGTCTAAATGGCGACAGAGACAGCCGAAGCAGCTAGCTCGTTAACATGCTAGATTAATTACCATTAGCCACTAGGAATTAAATACATGCTAATATTAACATGGTAATGCCAACATGGTAATGTAATTGCTAGTGCTTCAGCGTTAACATGCTAATGCTAACATGCTAATGAAACATGCTAATAACATGCTAAGCTAACATGACAATGCAACATGTTATGTTAACTGTTAGCCCATCAGCGTTAACATGCTAATGGTTAACATGCCAATGCTAATTGTTCGACATCAGCGCTCTAACATGCTAATGTTAACAGCTAATGCTAACATGCTAATGTTAACTGTTAGCCCATCAGCGCTAACCATGCTAATGTTAACATGCGAATGCTAACATGCTAATGTTAACATGCTAATGTTATCATGCTAATGTTAACTGCTAGCCCCATCAGCGTTAACATGCAATGTTAACATGTTTAATTTATCATGCTAATGTTAATTGTAGCGCATCCCGTTAAATGCTAATGTTAACATGCTAATGTTAACATGCTAATGCTAACATAGTAATGATAACATGGTAATGCCAACATGTTAATGTTAACATGCTAAGCTAAACTGCCAATGCTAACATGCTAATGTTAAACGTTAGCCCATCAGCGCTAACATGCTAATGGAACATGCCAAGTTAACTGTAGCACATCAGCGCTAACATGCTATGCTAAACATGTCTAATGCTAAACATGCTAATGTTAACTGTTAGCCCATCAGCGCTAACATGCTAATGTTAACATGCTAATGTTAACATGCTAATGGTAACATGCTAATGCTAAAATGCTAATGTTAACATGTTAATGCTAACATGCTAATGTTAACTGCTAGTGCATCAGCGCTAACATGCTAATGCTAAAATGCCAATGGTAACTGCTAGCCCATCAGTGTTAACATGCTAATGTTAACATGCTAATGTTAACATGCCAATGTTAACTGTTAGCCCATCCAGGTTAATCTTAATGTTAACATGTTAATGTTAGGTCGCAGTGATAACACTGTTGTAGCTGTCAGATATATAGTTTTGGCTTGACACGCAAATATGCGGCAGCAACTCCCATCCTCAGCCTCATATACTCCCATGTTAAAAAGGCGGGAAATTTTCTGGAGGAAGGCAGAAGTAACGTTTCTCTCTCTTGCTCCCAAGGGCACATTTCTTCATTTATCGACACAAAATAACTATGTGGACGATCAGGAAGGGCTCACGATGCTGAAAGTTAAGCCGGTTCAATGATTGGAATTACGGTTTGGCCAAAAGTCCTTCCTCTTCGAGGGAAGGTCTCAGCATTTTCTGTCAGTCTCAGGATTTCTAACTGACATTTTAACAGGTGCAGACCAGCTGCTGATTAGGTCCTGGTTGCTTGGCAACCTCAGCCTGCCTGAAGGAGGAGAGGGGGGTGGCAGGCAGGCAGAAGCGGCAGCCATTTCCTTTTCTTTCTACCCCTCGACCCAGAAGAAGGACTCATTGGCCAAACCGTTTAATTCAATCATTGAAACCCACTCCGGTTACACTTCCGCATTAGTGAGCTTTCATGTCCGATCGTCCACCTCGTTCTTTTGTGTCGATAAATATGAACGAAATTGTGATACCTTGGTATGCCTAAGAGAGAGAATTTTTAACATGCTTACTCTCGGCCTTCTCAAGAAATTCTTCTTCCGCCTTTTTACCCTTACATTGGGAAGTATATGAGCGCTCGATCTACTCGCTGATGGGAGTTTGCTGCGCACGATTTGCAGTGTCAAAGCAAAACACATCTCTTCTCCATATCTGACAGATACAACAAGTGTTATCCAACACCTTGCGACTTCTCGGTCCATCGTTCAATTTTACCTCCGTTTTGGTGTTCATA
>NC_040020.1:36212452-36295090 GCF_000972845.2 Larimichthys crocea
GCTGTCAGATATATAGTTTTGGCTTGACACGCAAATATGCGGCAGCAACTCCCATCCTCAGCCTCATATACTCCCATGTTAAAAAGGCGGGAAATTTTCTGGAGGAAGGCAGAAGTAACGTTTCTCTCTCTTGCTCCCAAGGGCACATTTCTTCATTTATCGACACAAAATAACTATGTGGACGATCAGGAAGGGCTCACGATGCTGAAAGTTAAGCCGGTTCAATGATTGGAATTACGGTTTGGCCAAAAGTCCTTCCTCTTCGAGGGAAGGTCTCAGCATTTTCTGTCAGTCTCAGGATTTCTAACTGACATTTTAACAGGTGCAGACCAGCTGCTGATTAGGTCCTGGTTGCTTGGCAACCTCAGCCTGCCTGAAGGAGGAGAGGGGGGTGGCAGGCAGGCAGAAGCGGCAGCCATTTTAGTAGTTCTTGGCACTTAATTTGAACTTGTCTGTCTAAAATGGCAGACAGAGACAGCAGAGCAGCTAGCACGTTAAAATGCTAATGATAATTAACATTAGCCACTAGAAATTAAATACATGCTAATGTTAACATGGTAATGCCAACATGCTAATGTTAATTACTAGTGCATCAGGGTTAACATGCTAATGTTAAAATGCTAATGCGAACATGCTAATGCTAACATGCTAATGCTAACTGCTAGCGCATCAGCGTTAACATGCTAATGTTAACTGCTAGCGCATCAGCGCTAACATGCTAATGCTAACATGCTAATGTTAACATGGTAATGTTAACATGCTAATGTTAATATGCTAATGTAACTGCTAGCGCATCAGCGTTAACATGCTAATGTTAACATGCTAATGTTAACTGCTAGTGCATCAGCGTTAACATGCTAATGCTAACATGCTAATGGTAACTGCTAGTGCATCAGCGTTAACATTCTAATGTTAAAATGCTAATGATAACATGCTAAAGCTAACTGCTAGCGCATCACCACTAACATGCTAATGGTAATTGCTAGCGCATCACCGCTAAAATGCTAACATGCTAACGCTAACATTCTAATGTTAACATGTTGATGTTAATTGCTAGCGCTTCAGCGCTAACATGCAAAGGATAACATGCTAATGCTAATTGCTAGCACGTAAGCGCTAGCTGCTCCTGTGTCTAAATAAACATGTTAAAAATGACTATTTGAGGTGTGCTTTTTTAATACAGACCCCCAGCAACAGCCCACTCGTCAGTCTTAAAATTTCTTTTCTAGTACTGAATTTGCTGAGTAGCGTCAGTAATAATGCATGGGGACGACGGGGCCAGAGTCACGCACACTCAAAATTTCTTTAGAAAATTTTCTAGTGTATATTACACCCTTGCTGCTGAAACAAAAGAATTTCACCGTTATGGGATAAATAAAGTATAATCTTCTAATCTATGTCACTCATTTGAATGGTAAGTGATTACATTGTAAAAACAGAAGCTACATGGCACAGCACTGACAAGACAGCGAGAAAAGAGAGTTTCTCACATGATATGTGCGCCCATGGCAACGCGCAGCTTATTTCTTTTTTTTAAACGCGGGTTGACCCGTTTCTTTTTTTTTTTTAAACGTGGGTTGACCCGCTTTCAAACGGCATAGGGCTCCTTTACTGCTGGCCAAAAAAACGCACGTCTGATCTACAGCTGGCGGGCTGCGTTGCCGTTCCCCCCACTGCTGCGCGTTGCCATGGATACCGAGTGTAACGGCACACATATTACTACACTAGTGATGGGAATTTCGGCTCTTTTGTGTGTGCCGGATCATTTGGCTCAGCTCACCAAGAAGAGCCGGCTCTTTCGGCTGCCAAGTGGCTCTTTATTTTACCTTTTATAATTCAGGAAAATTTAGCACTGTTTTTACTTGATTGTGATTTGTATTTGAACGCATATATCACTTGAATTTCAATAATTTGCTGTAGCCAACTGCATTTACAGTTGTAAAATCCCTTGTGACTCCCTGAAACCACCCAGTGAATGCACTAACTTGCTTGAAGAACCACTCTGCTACACAAAGCAGATAGAAACGCCTATAAAAACCTAAGCATAGAAATTTTAAAAAAGGACAGCTATTGACATTTTATTTTTTTTATATTTATATAAACACACACACACACAAAGTACTGAAAAAACATAATTAAATAACAGCACTCAAGTAAATGTGCTTTGTTAATGCCCACCACTGACATCTGGACAAATGAAACCAAAATGTTTTTGGTATAGTGTAAAAAATAATATATCTTTGCACCACACTCCTCCCTCGTCTTCCCTCCTCTCTCTCATTCAGCGTGTCTCCCTCCTCTTGTCTCTTGTCACCTCTCAGCACTGCTACCTCCGCCCGTCCCTGCTTGGTGTTATGCTCCTTGTCAATCCTCACATGATTGGTTGCACAGCATGCACGTGACACCCGTAGCCAATGCCCGCAGTGCCTGCAGGTACTTTTCCTAAAGAGAAAAGTTACTTAAAAGAGCCGGCTATTTGAACCGGCTCGTTCGTGACCGACACATCACTAGTGTTTGTGTCTGCGAGAGACAAGGATAAAATGGCCGACATTAAAAATGTAGTCTTGATAGTCATTGATATCATACAGAGACTTCAAACATGTTAGTCAAAGGCAGGCTTGAGTTTGCCAAGCACCCAGGGTGAGCTTGCAGGTCAGAGTAATTAGTCACAGGTGCTGCATGCACTGTCCCACTGAGATGCACAGTAAGCCACTAGAAATTAAATACATGCTAATTTAAACATGGTAATGCCAACATGCTAATGTTATTACTAGTGCATCAGGGTTAACATGCTAATGGTTAAAATGCTTAATTGAGAACATGCTAATGTAACATGTAATGCTACACTGCTGCATCAGTTAACATGCAATGTTAACTGCTAGCGCATCAGCGCTAAAATGCTTAATGCTAACATGCTAATGTTAACATGGTAATGTTAACATGCTAATGTTAATATGCTAATGTAACTGTAACGCCGCATCAGCGTTAACATGCTAATGTTAACATTCTATGTAACTGCTGCATCCGCGTTAACATGCTAATGCTAACATGCTAATGGTAACTGCTGTGCTCAGCGTTAACATTCTAATGTTAAAATGTAATGATAACATGCTAAAGCTAACTGCTAGCGCATCACCACTAACATGCTAATGGTAATTGCTAGCGCATTCCGCTAAAATTGCTAACATGCTCAACGCTAAACCTTCTAATGTTAACTGTTGATGTTATTGCTAGCGCTTCAGCGCTAACATGCAAAGGATAACATGTAAACTAATTGCTAGCACGTAAGCGCTAGCTGCTCCTGTGTCTAAATAAACATGTTAAAAATGACTATTTGAGGTGTGCTTTTTAATACAGACCCCCAGCAACAGCCCACTCGTCAGTCTTAAAATTTCTTTTCTAGTACTGAATTTGCTGAGTAGCGTCAGTAATAATGCATGGGGAGACGGGGCCAGAGTCACGCACCTCAAAATTTCTTTAGAAAATTTTCTAGTGTATTTACACCCTTGCTGCTGAAACAAAAGAATTTCACCGTTATGGGATAAATAAAGTATAACTTCTAATCTAGTCACTCATTTGAATGGTAAGTGATTACATTGTAAAAACGAAGCTACATGGCACAGCACGACAAGACAGCGAGAAAAAGGTTTCTCACATGATAGTGCGCCCATGGCACGCGCCGCTTATTTCTTTTTTTTAAACGCGGGTTGACCCGTTTCTTTTTTTTTTTTAAACGTGGGTTGACCCGCTTTCAAACGGCATAGGGCTCCTTTACTGCTGGCCAAAAAACGCACGTCTGATCTACAGCTGGCGGGCTGCGTTGCCGTTCCCCCCACTGCTGCGCGTTGCCATGGATACCGGTAACGGCACACATTTACTACACTAGTGATGGGAATTTCGGCTCTTTTGTGTGTGCCGGATCATTTGGCTCAGCTCACCAAGAAGAGCGGCTCTTTCGGCTGCCAAGTGGCTCTTTATTTTACCTTTTATAATTCAGGAAATTTAGCACTGTTTTTACTTGATTGTGTTTGTTTTGAACGCATATATCACTTGAATTTCAATAATTTGCTGTAGCCAACTGCATTTACAGTTGTAAAATCCCTTGTACTCCCTGAAACCACCCAGTGAATGCACTAACTTGCTTGAAGACCACTCTGCTACACAAAGCAGATAGAAACGGCTATAAAAACCTAAGCATAGAAATTTTAAAAAAGGACAGCTATTGACATTTTATTTTTTTATATTATATAAACACACACACAACACACACACACACAACGTACTGAAAAAATATAAATAATAACAGCACTCAAGTAAATGTGCTTTGTTATGCCCACCACTGACTCTGGACAAATAAAACCAAAATGTTTTTGGTATAGTGTAAAAAATAATATATTTTTGCACCACAACTCCTCTCTCGTCTTCACTCTCTCTCTCTTCAGCGTGTCTCCCTCCTCTGTCTCTTGTCACCTCTCAGCGGTGCTACCCCCACCCCTCCCTGCTTGGTGGTATGCTCCTTGTCAATCCTCACATTACTGGTTGCACAGCATGCATGTGACACCCGTAGCCAATGCCGCCAGTGCCCAAGAGATGCTGGCTGCAGACCTCCACTGTCAGGCACCTCCTCCACTGTCACGCACCTCCACTGTCCGGCCCGGAAATGAACGGGATACATTTCAAATAAAACTGTAGACCTCCACTGTCAGGCACCTACCTCCACTGTCAGGCCCAGAATGAACGGGATACATTTCAAAATAAAACTGCAGACCTCCACTGTCAGGCCCGGAAAATGCAGGGACACATTTCAAAATAAAATCGTGAATTTGTGAATGCACTTCCGGTTGAATTGTTTTCCTCACAAATGAATTAATTAGTAAACAATGACATAAAATCTTTCAATTCCCGGTCTATTGTATATATTGTTTTTATAGTAAAACTATTTCGGGATCTGGTTATTATAGACACAGATTAAATGTTAAATATAAATTTTCAATATTTATCATCCCAGTAACAGTGTTAACACACATTATTAGCTGTAAACACTCAGCATTAGAAAAACATCAACGTGGTTGGGGTGCTTACATAAGGAGTAAACATTTATAATCATCACTTTAAAAGTTACATACGTTGTTTTTGGTGCCTGTTTGTTTCCCAGATATATTAGTGTGTGTGTGAATGGGTGTATAAGAGACATCAACTTAAAGAACTTTGTAGAAAGGCGCTTTATGAAGTTCAGTCCATTTCCTGTTATTAGTTTACGGGCAGATCTGCCACATCCAATATGGCAGACGCGTTAACGTAACGCAGCAACGGACCAACCTGCTCAGTGAGGCATCTGAAAATCATTTTCATCTGAAAATGAAAAGGGTCATTTTCATCTGAAAATGAAAATGACCCTCTCAAAATGTCCTCTCCACCTCCCCACCCCCCAAAAAACGTCATCACTTCGGGCCTGACAGTGAAGGTGCGTGACAGTGGAGGTAGGTGCGTGACAGTGGAGGTCTGCAGCCAGGTGCCTCTCCCAGTGCCTGCAGGTACTTTTCCTAAAGGAAAAGGGAAAAAAAGAAAAAGAAAAAAAAGAACGGCTTGTGGACAGACGGGAGCCGGCTCCCATCGTTCACTTAAAAGAGCCGGCTCTTTGAACCGGCTCGTTCGCGACCGACACATCACTATACTACGCACATGAAAAATACATACATAGAAAATATTGTCCATACACTACGGTGGTGGTCAGTGTTTTTTCCACTCCTCTTCCACATGGACCATTAGTTGCTGGGCCAGGTTGATTGAGTGTGTGCAAAGCTTCTTGTACGGGTCGCAAAGTCACGTAAATTAGCGGCCGCGTATAATGTTCCCACTGTTAACGCATTTTTCAGTAATAACGAGGACAGGTCTCACATCGCTTAACTCGTATAAGAGTATATCATCGGTGCTAAATACTTGTTACAGTCGAATATAAGGCTTAATCTTACATTAAATATTTGCAGTTTCACTCTGGCGGCGCTAGCCAGCTAGCACTACATGCTAACATATTATCGAAAACAAACAAACATGAAATATTCATCCTAGGTTATGTTGATGGATCATTTGAGACAGAGAGACATTAGACGATCAATGCACACTACCAACAGATGAACTAACTAAGCTAAAATAATTTTAAATGTACTTACTTGAACGGCTCGGCTCCAAGGAAAAAAGATGGCGGTCGGCTCGGATTTTCAAAGTTCAAGACCATGCGTGACGTCACATTGCGGGCGCATGCGTGTTGGTTGAAATGCTCACCTTGACATATTTTCTGAAGTTAACTGAACGCATTTTTGTGGGTTTTTAACAAGTTTCCGTGCTTTTTTCAAGTTGAAGTTGATGTAACTCTTCTTACTTTGTTGTAATGGGCAATGAGTTCTCTTAACTTGACAACAATAGTCCTTCTGACTAAAAGCCCAAATCCCTTTTAACAGTGTAGGTCTCCACCTTTGCCTGCTACGTGGCTGGCAAAAGACCCAATCCCTATGACTGAATATACTCTCTAAAAGGATAGTGGTATCAAATCCTTCATCTTCATTTGACTCAGGATCTTTCTGAAAGCAGATAGCACAATAAGAAGGGGTGAGCGTTCATCATCAAATCGTCATCAGAAGCACCTTAAAGACTGATATGACATGAATAGTGAACAAAATGAAGCTGAAATTAAGTTTGATTTAAGGTCCCTGCATCAGTCATAGAAAGACATTATTTTAGTTTGTCTAAGTAGAAAAAGGCAATCTTAGTGATTGATTATCAAAGGCTGAGGTAGAATTAAACATAATGCCAAGTTTCTTGACTGTTAGAAATTACATAACTGTACAAAAATTACAGTTACATGATCCAACTGTTGTCTATGCCAAGTGGCATTTCAGTTTTATGAAAATTCAGGAGCAATAAATTGTCCTTAAACGAATGTGCCTTGGGTTGTCAAAAGACAACCTATCAGCTGATTAGTAGATGACCTGCTCTACCTCCTGAGCTACAGCCAGAAGCGAGCACTACACAAAACAATTTTTTAAAAATAAATGTGATATTTGTTTTAATAATGCTTTTGGTTTGCATAATGCTACAAACTAAAATGATGTCTTTCCTGACTGATGAAGAGACCTTAAATTAAACTTAGTTATCATAATGTTTTGTTAAATGCACAAAAAGTTTTCAAATGTTTCAAAATGTTGCAGCTAGAATAGAACAGAAAATCTGCTCAGGCTGCTCTAATAAGTCTCTTAGGACTTTCCAGTTAATTCAGAATGCTGCTGCACGTGTTCTGACAGGAACCAAGATCAGAGATCACATCTCTCCCATTTTGGCTTCCTTGCATTAGCTACCTATTAAATCTAGAATAGAATTTAAAATTCTTCTCCTTACTTACAAAGCTCTTCATGGTCAGGCACCATCATATCTAAAAGAGCTCATAATACCTTATTACCCCTCTAGAACACTGCGCTCTCAGGACGCTGGGTTCCTTGTGGTTCCTATAGTTTCCAAAAGTAGATTGGGAGCCAGAGCTTTCAGCTATCAGGCTCCTCTTCTGTGGAACAAACTACCTTTCTGGGTTCGGGAGGCAGACACGGTCAACACCTTTAAGAATAGACTTAAGACTTTCCTTTTTGATAAAGATTATAGTTAGGGCTGGCTCAGGTCATCCCTTAGTTATGCTGCTATAGGACTAAACTGCCGAGGGACTCCCTCTCCCTCCCTTTTTCCCTCTCTCTCTCAGGGTTATGCCTAGTCAGGCAAGGTATTGGTTGAAGATGTAGTCACAGCTCCCTTTACTGAACACTACTCAAACCTTCTATCTCTCTCTCTCTCTCTCTCTCTCTCTCTCTCTCTCTCTCTCTCTCTCTCTCTCTCTCTGAGCGCATGCGCGAGTGTGGTGAGCGTGGTGAGTGAGTGACTGTGATTTCATTTTTTTCTTGTCTTTTTTTTGTGTATGTTTTTCCACATAGCTTTTGATAGTTTAGTTTGTTAATAGTTCGAGTCCCTCAGGTGGTGGTTTGGGGGTGTTTTGGGGGGCAGGATGCCCGTGGTGACCGGGCAGGGAGAGCTGGAGAAGCTAACAATGCGCCATGCCGTGAAGGTTTCATCTCAGACAGGTGTTTCAGTGGAGGAGGTGGGGCTGGCTGTTGGACAGGTGGTGGGTTACCACAGCGTTAAGTCTGCGTCTCGCATGAACAGTGCTGTGGTGATCTTCCTAGATGAGGTGAATAAAGTGGAGCAGGTGGTGGAGACCGGCATTGTCCTGAGGGACACGTTCACACCAGTGTACCTGCTGGTGAACCCGGCCACAAAGATAATGATCTCAAACGCACCGCCTTTCATCAAAAACGATGATTTGTGTAAATCTCTCTGCAGGTATGGACAGGTAGTCTCCCCGATCAAAATGGTGCTGCTGGGCTGTAAGTCACCTAAACTGAAACATGTGGTCTGTCACAGGAGGCAGGTCTTTATGATCCTTAAAGACGCAGAGAGTCCCATCAACCTGACTCTTACTTTCAGAGTCGAAGGTTTTAACTACATTGTTTTCGTCACCTCGGACACAATGAAATGTTTCGGTTGTGGCGCTGAGGGGCACCTTGTCCGAGCCTGCCCCGAGGTGAGGAAGGGAAACCCCGGGGGCTTCGACTCCGATCCCTCGGGGGGAGCCGGGGGCTCCGGCGCAGGGCCGTCGGGCGGGGCCGGGAGCTCTGGTTTCGGCACCGGCCTCGGCTCCGGTCACTCGGGAGAACCCGGGGGCCCCCCGGAGCAGGAGAAGGAAGCGTTTTTTTCGGGTCTTTCTGGATCAACTGAGGGGCGGCCTGGGGAGGGTTGTACGGGGGCAGGTAACTCCTCTGAGCGGCCGCAGATCTCAGAGCTGAGGATGCGGGATGTAAAGGAGCGAGGGGAAAAAGCAAAACAGCCCGATGTGATGTGCTGACACCGCAGCAGAGAAAACAGTAAATACACCAAACAATAATAATGAGGATGTTTCTAGTGACGGGTGCATGGATGAGGTTTTTGATGAGAGCTGTCTCAGTGTCAGCAGCGGTAAAAGAAAGAAAAAGGTGGATAAAGGTTTGGGGGGGAGGAAAGAGCAGGAGGACTTCACGGAGCCTCTCTGATGAGGAGGAGGCGGCTGAAGTTGAAATGTCTACCTCTCAGCAGGAGAGAGTTACATCTTACTCCGCAGAGAAGATCAGGGGCCTCATGTACGAATACTTGCGTGGATTTCCTACTAAAACTTGCCGTACGCCAGAACCCGGAAACTGTCGTACGCACAAAAATATTCAGATGTATCAAAGTGTGCGTTCACATGGATCCAAGCACGTTTCTTTTGTACTGCCAATCAACTGGAATTGAGCGCACGTGTCAACTCCTCCCTGTCCAGCCCCATTTACCTATGCAAATCTATTTAAATAGGCCCTGGACCTGAGATTCACCTCTTTGTCCGATCAGATAACGCGATAAACAAAGGAAAGAAAAGGAATTTTACAGAGTCTGAGCTAAAGATTCTAGTGAATGAAGTGGAGATTCTGTTTGGTTCCCTGTCAACAGGGATAAATTTGACCAAAAAAAAGACGTGGTGGTAGTGTGTGTGTGAGGCTGGAATGCCGTGGGATCCGAGCAGCGCACACACAGGTGTGGACAGTGTGTGGCGCTGCGGCTGACCTTTTACGCCCGCTTTTACTGACAGAATACTGAACACAGAGACAATCGGGCTTGTTAGAAAGCTCGTCAGCTCTAATTTCACAGCAGAGAAAATAAAGAAACCAAAAACATGATATTTGAATGCCACATGCCCCAATGTGCACGATGGGTGGCTTCTGGGTAAGTAAAAAGTTTATTCCTTAATTGTCCGTATGTAACCAGCGTTACGGGACAATTAAAGGGATAGAGCCACCCATCGCGCACCGTGCCAGCCTCCAGCCTGTTCCCAACCATGCTGTTATCATAATGATGAGTCGTGCGTTGAACCAGGCCACCTTGCCACGATGTTAGTTAGTTGCATTTGCGCACATTGATGGAATGAATGTTTCCTACTAACATAAAAAAATCATCCTGGGATTTTATAGCAATGTGTGTGCAGTCAATAGCTCCGATTACATAGAGGAAACCGGCTCTCACTGCAAACTGCGCTTTAATGCGGCCTGTTCAACAGCATTGTACGGGAATCTATGTACCAGGAAGACATTCGGATGATTCCGTCCCACACAGCTGGCATGGCTCGGCTCAGGGTTACTGGCACACTCGACCGATCGGCCAGCTCCCGCTGGAATGCCCCTGTTGCCAGAACCCCAGCGTAGTCAGGCAGCCGGCCCCCGTGCGCTCCTGGGCCGGCCGCAGCTCTGCGCACATCTCCAGTAACACTGGCCTTGGTAACCGAAATCGCTTATGAGCCAATTATCATGGTTTGCAAGTAAATCCATGCGTTCCTTAAATCGCTCACGGCGGTTGCACCTTTGCAAGGTCCCCAACAACTTTTGTTAATACCATTTTCTTCATCACATTGCGCATGCTTTTATATCCACCCATATAACTGCAAACATGGGGTGTGTTAATTGTTCATAGTGTGTCTCTGATGTGCACATCACTCTGATGACTACTTGTTTTCACATATTAACAGTTTCCCAGCTTCACCTCTAAGTGTCGCCAAAGGAACAAATAGCTGTAGAAAAGTTGCGTACGACAGCTATGAAATTGGCGTGGGGCACGCACATTTCTACGATTGTTTCACATTTGATACATTTGAACGTGAGCGTGGAAAAGGACGTACGCCCCTTTTTTGTGCGTACGCATGCTTTGTACATGAGGCCCAGGGCTTTTCTGGTGGAAACAAAGGGTCAGAGAGCTGTGAAACCTGAAAACTACTTTCCTGATCTGAACGGGTTTATTTTGTCTGTGACTAAACTCAGAAAACAAGATGTGTTCAGTGACCAGGAGTTATATAGACTCAGGAAGATGGTGACAAAAGCTAGGGCTGCTCTCATAGATGATGATGATTAATATGAAGGGGTGTTTTCTATTACCTGCTGTTGCATCTGCTGTGTGTTTTTTCATCATGGTGAACATTAACATTGGGTCAATCAATATTAACGTGCACGTACAGATGTGAAGAGGGCTTCTCTGTTCAAACTGTGTGATGTTAAAAAGTTGGATGTGATGTTTGTCCAGGAAACGCACAGTGACGACAGAAACGAGGGGGACTGGAGAAGGGAGTGGCCAGGGAGGGTTTGCCTGAGCCATAAACTGTCTAACAGTGCTGGGGTGGGGGTCCTGTTCTCCAGGTCGTTTATTCCTCAGTCTGTAGAGCTGCACCACATCATAGCTGGTCGTCTTTTGATGGTCAAAGCTCTTTATGAAAGTGTTAAATTGGTGTTCCTGTGTGCCTATGCGCCTGTTATAGGTGTGGAAAGGATGTTTTTTTAAATGTATTGTGTGATGTCATTGGTAATGTGTCTGGAGAATACTTAATTTTGGGAGGAGATTTTAACTGCACTGCAGAACCAGTGTTAGACAGAAACCATCTGGAGCCTCATCCTGCTTCAGCTGCTCATCTTAACCGCCTCATAGAGACTCATGAGCTGAAAGATGTGTGGAGGAGCCTTAATGGACAGAGGAAACAGTACACCTGGTCTCACTGTAGAGACAACTCTGTGTCTCTGGCCAGACATGACCGTTTTTATTGTTTTAAGCATCATTTGAGCTCTTTCAAAGACCGTTGAATGGTTCCAGTAGGGGTGACAGATCATTTTCTGTTTTTTTGCTCAGTTGTTATCCAGAATGTGAAGATATCCAGTGCCTACTGGCACTTTAATACAGTGCTTTTGGAAGACTGTTCTTTTAGGGAAGCTTTCAGGGTCTTATGGGACTCACATCGTGAAAAGAAATTCATGTTCATGTCTGTACTGTAACAAAACAATTTTGTCAACAATATACTCGTAATGCCACCAAGTACATCACCAGATCCCTTCAGGACCTGGAGACTGAGGTACAGACCTTACTGAGTCGCACAGGAGATCAAGGACATGTTGAAGTCCTTAAAAGTAAAAATGCTGCTATAGCCAACCTGTTGGGCATCACAGCACAGGGAGCTCTGGTCCGGTCGCGTTTCATGAACGCCTCTATGATGGACGCCCCGTCCAAGTTTTTCTTTGGCTTGGAGACTAAGAACGGCCAGAGGAAGATCATCCATTCCCTGTGCGCTGAGGACGGCTCCACACTAACTGAGACCTCCGACATCAGACGGTATGCCACTCGTTTTTATCAAAACCTTTTTAAAACAGAGTTGGTAGAGGATGCAGAGTTGGATTCAGCTTTTCTGTCTGACCTGCCTAAAGTTGGGGAGTCATTTGACTCTTTGCTGTCGGCTGACCTGACCCTGGGAGAACTTCATGCAGCCCTCATGAGTCTAGCCAATGGTAAGGCCCCGGGCATTGATGGCCTTCCAGTGGATTTCTATAAGGCTTTCTGGCCTGTGGTGGGAGAGGACATGCTGGAGGTATTTCAGGACAGTTTCAGACATGGACTGTTACCTCAGAGCTGCAGGAGGGCGGTCATTACCCTGCTCCCTAAGAAGGGTGATCTCCAGGAGCTTAAGAATTGGAGGCCGGTCTCTCTGCTCTGTGGGGACTATAAGGTGCTGTCAAAAGCCTTGGCTCTAAGGCTCAGGGAGGTAATGGAGGAAGTGATTCATGTCGATCAGACTTACTGTGTGCCCGGCAGGCTTATTAGTGATAATATCACTTTTATTCGGCATGTTTTGGAAGTCTCTGGCTCTTTGGGCATAGAAACTGGTCTCATTTCGTTAGACCAAGAAAAAGCTTTTGACCGGGTTGAACATCAATACTTGTGGAAAACACTTGCTGCTTTTTGGTTCAACCCTGTTTTCATAGCTAGGGTTCAGGTTTTGTACCGTGACGTTGCGAGCATATTGAAAATAAATGGTGGCTTGGCTGCACCTTTTGCTGTTCAGAGGGGGGTGCGGCAGGGATGTTCATTGTCTGGGATGTTATATTCTCTGGCCATTGAGCCCCTGCTGCACAAGCTGAGGAAAGAGATGGCAGGTGTGTGTTTTCCAGGATGTCCTGCTGCACTTAAATTGACAGCTTATGCTGACGACATCATGGTGCTGTTAAACTCACAGACTGACATTGAAGTTTTAAAAGAAAATGTGCTGTTTTTCCATAAACTGCCCTCAGTGAAGGTAAATTGGGTAAAGAGTGGGGCTTTTGTAACCAAGAAAGGCTCTCTAAATGGGTTGGTGTTACCGGGGGGACTTGAATGGAAGACGGGGGGGTTGAAGTATCTTGGGGTGTTTTGTGGGGACGAATTATTCTCGAAGAAAAACTGGGAGGATGTGTTGGAATTAGTTGAGGGCAGGCTGAGGAGGTGGAGGTGGCTGCTGCCTTGTATGTCATTCAGAGGAAGGACTCTAGTGATAAATAATCTGGTGTCCTCCTCTCTATGGCACAGGCTGGCTGTGACCGACCCCCCCTCTGGTCTCCTTGCACGGATACAAGCAATCCTTGTGGACTTTTTTTGGGACAGGCTTCACTGGATCCCGCAGGCGGTGCTGTTCCTCCCTAAGGACGAGGGAGGACAGGGGCTGGTGCACCTGGCCAGCAGGTGTGCTGCTTTCAGGCTGCAGTTTGTCCAGAGGCTGCTGTATGGACCACAGGACCTGGTATGGAGGCCTCTGGCTCGGCTCATCCTGCAGAGAGTCGGTGGGATGGGACTAAAGGAAGCAGTGTTTTTGATGGATTTTAAGACTGTTAAGCTTCATAATTTGCCTGTGTTTTATCGAGGACTTTTCAGCGTATGGAAGCTGATCTGGAGGCAGAGAGTGGAGCACGGCTCTCTGTCCTGGCTGCTGAGGGAGCCTGTTCACCAGGGAGGACTTCTGAGCGCCCCCTGCTGGGCTGGACCAGCGGTCACAGAGGCTTTCAGCAGGGCAGGGATCTCTACTCTGGGGGCTGTGCTGGGCCATACTGGACCTGGACTCCAGGAAGCGGGGCGTCTGGTGGCTGCGATGGGCTGGAGATCAGAGAGGATGGTGGGGAGGCTGCTGAAACACTGGAGGAGCCGTCTGACAGAAGAGGAGCGTCAACAAATAAAGGGCTACAGTCCTGTGGTTGGTGGAACCGAGGATCCTTTCCCCCCTCTTTACATCAGGCCCTGGGAAGAACAGCAGGGGGAGCTGAACCTGAAGGAGGCCAAGGGCAGAGCGCTGGCTGCCCTGATGGTCAGGTGTTTGAACAGAACGAGGCTGCAGCAGCAGACACACCTGTCCTGGAGGACTCACCTGGCCTTAGAGGAGCAGGACCGTCCTGAGTGGAGGAGTCTGTATAAGTCTCCTCTCTCTAAGAGGGTGGCCGATCTACAGTGGAGAATTCTGCATGGGATCTTGGCCATCAATGCTTTCATCTCTGTCCTTAACCCTACAGTACCCAACACATGTCCCTTCTGTCCGGGGGTAGAAACTGTGTTTCACTGTTTCACAGACTGTCCTCGTCTGGTGCCGCTTTTCTCCTGGTTGAACTGTTGCTTCAGGAAGGCAGGAGAAGTTTTCTCTCTTAAGACTTTTATTCTGGGTTTTAAATATTTGAAGACCCAAAAGAATAAATGTCAGTTAATGAACTTCATACTGGGTCAATCCAAAATGGCGGTCTATGTGAGCAGGAAGAGGAAAGTGGAGGATGGGGTAGACTCAGATGTGGTGTTGCTCCTGAGTAGAATGATAAAAGTCAGAATCACGATTGATTTTAACTATTACAAACAAATGAACGATTTGGAGAAGTTCATGATTATATGGACTTTTAGAAGAGTGTTGTGTTTTGTACAAAATAATGATTTAATGTTCTCAGAACAGCTGGCCTGATCTTTGTCCTGTTTATTTATTTATTTATTTAGTGTGACATGAATTGATGTGTTGCATACTAGAGAAATAAAGGCCTTTTGAAAAATCAAAAAAATCTCTCTCTCTCTCTCTCTCTCTCTCTCTTTCTCTCTCTCTCTCTCTCCTCTCTGTCTCTCTCCCTCCTCCACCATGTTATTACTGTTATTATTGTTACCATATCTCCATTACAGTTTATAGTTAGTTTATAGTTAATGACTTACTGCTGCTGTGCATCTGTGTCTCTCTCTCAGATTAGCAGTATGGTGAAAATGTCTCCTTGTAGTCCACACCTATCTTTTAACTGTATCCTTTGGCTACATATTCTGCTTTGAATTTGTCAGATCCATCAAAATTATTCTTAAGATCAAACACCCATCTACCCCCACTGCTTTCTTACTTTATTTCTTCATCCATCGCATTAACTCACTCTTATGGTGAGGTTACAGCTTCCCTGAATGGTACATCACACAATCTGTAACAATAATCCATGGTAATCAGAGACATATTCATTTAAAGAGCCTGGTTTCTTCCTCACTCTAGAAGGATATCGCTTGTGCTCATGTTTCATCTCGCCTGTCTCACCTGTCTGTGCTTGACTGTTCACCTTTCCTGCACCTCAAAGTCAGGCATCATATCAGTCTCTGTCTGGCGGTCCATAACTTCACCAGTCTGGGCTTCTGCACTTTCCCTTTGTCAGGATGCTGGACTATTCTTGTCGAACCAAACAAAGATTCCCTTCTCAGACCTTGAATCAAGTTTCCTCTTGTCTTTATAGGCATAACACACTGACCCAAACTTCTGCATCCTGGAGAGGTTAGGCCTTAACTTTGCTGTACCTGTGATGATTGATGAAAGTTGCCCCAGTATCCACCTTTAGACCTGTCACCTTGACACCACACGCTGGCTGGATTTCTGCGTCCTCATCACTTCATGACATTGTCCTCTGCGGTTGCTGTACACATTTTCTCAGTGTCTTCATAGCTTTATAGTGTCGAATCCAGCAAAAGATACTGCCTCCTCACTTTGACTGACATGAATAGCGAATGGTTTGATCAATGCTGGCAGTCCTTTTAAAATCATCACCACTAATAGTCCGTCACTCAGTTTCTCACCAGTGTTTCTCAATCAGTGACACACACTGCTTGACTTTTTAAGTGAAGTCAGCTTTGTACTCAGATAATTATATGTTACATAAAGTCCATCGTTGTCTTCAGTTTAATGACTGTTTATGAATCACAAACAATATACATACTGTATACTCTAAGTACATCAGTTTACTTTCAGATTTGATTTCAGTGATTTTGTAGAAAAGCTTAATTCAGTGGATCCAATGTTTAACCTGGTCTAAAGACAGATACTAGACAAGTCACTTGGCCTGCTCGTCACATGTATCATGAACAGTATTTCATATAATGTAAAAGTGTCATAAAAACATATTTATCAGACGCACCAAATAATTGTGAAGTTAAACATCTTCTATTCTTTCTCCACACTATCTCCTCCGACATTTAGCTTGTCTCTCTGTCTATCTGCACCCACACCTTTAATGACAGTGAGAGGTTATCTGTTCTGTATTACTGAGAGGGAGGTTATCTCCACTACAAATGGGAATAGGTAATTTACATCACACATGCCTTGGTCTAGTAGATGAGAGAGTTAAGGAAATTTTGAGTGTGCCTGACTCTGGCCCCGTCGCCCCCATACATTATTACTGACACTGCTCAGCAAATTTAGTATTAATACAACAAGCTGTGTCATCATTGCCTTTTTAATGGGCTCTTATTTTGAAAGACTTTTGTCTTGTGTTTGTTAGTGTGTGTGTGTGTGTGTTTGTGTGTGTGTGTGTGTGTGTGTGTGTGTGTGTGTGTGTGTGTGTGTGTGTGTGTCTGTGTGTGCTTGTGTGGTCTTGTGTCTGTTAATGAGAGTTTTACAAAGTCTTTTATTTTGAAGAATTTTGTCTTGTGTGTGTGTGTGTGTGTGTGTGTGTGTGTGCATGTGTGTTTGGTCTGTCTTTGTGTATATGCTTGTGTGTCTGTCCTGTCTGTTTGTGTGTGTGTGCTTGTGTGTCTGCCCTGTGAGTCTGTCTGTCTGTCTGTCTGTCTGTCTGTGTGTGTGTGTGTGTGTGTGTGTGTGTGTGTGTGTGTGTGTGTGTGTGTGTGTGTGTGTGTGTGCGTGTCTGTCTGTCTGTCTGTCCATCTATGTGTCTGTGTTTGTGTCTGCGAGAGAGAAGGATAAAATGGACAACATTAAAAATGTAGTTAGTTAGTCAAAGGCAGGCTTGAGGTTGCCAAGCAACCAGGGTCAGCTGCATGCCAGAGTAATTAGACACAGGTGCACGCACACACTCTGTGTCTCTCCCGAGACACTCAGAAAATCTCTAAATGAAGCCCCTCGAAGGTGGCCAAAAATGCCAAAAAAGGTATGTCGCAAACCAAAATCTGAAATGACCATCAGCATCCTCATCTCGTGGACCATTTCCTTGCCAATTTTCAAGCGAAAATTGTATAAACTTTGGCCTCGGGAGTTAGAGAAAGCACAGGTGCTCCCTGCTCCTTTTGAAAATTTCTCTTGTCAAATTAACATGGGAGTAGATTGGGCAGTAGATGCATGTTGCTGGCACATCTTTGTGTCTGACCCCAAAACTATGAAGCTGACAGCTTCAGCAGTGACTTTATCACTGCGACCGCCTCGAATTCTGACAGCTTCAGCAGTGACTTTATCACTGCGACCGCCTCGAATTTTCCTACGTTTTCAGAGGTAATCATGTCTGTAGAGTAACATTTGAGGCTACTGTAGTTGAATAAGTTTTTTTTATTTTTTCACTGATTTTTTTCTCTGGTCTGCACTCTAGCTATGACATCACTCACTCTAGCAGACGCAATACACACCCATTATAAACCCAGAAATTTAACAAAATTGATCATCATGATTGATCAGTGATTGAACAAAAAGTATAAAAGGTGTTGATAAGTAAAGTGAATCACTGAAGAGAAGGCAAGCCGGCAGAGCCGGTCATTGTTGAAAATGTCTTCGCAGTTTTTCCCGAATAAATTCACGTGATTCAGGGTGAAAACACGTTTTGTTATATAATTTGCTGGGGTCCTCTCACCACTGTGGGCCGCATTCACGGACAAATTAGTGCGGAAGATGAGTAATAAAAAAAAGAAACACGCAAACGAACAATACTCCCCATAGCTTGCTAGGTAGAGTAGTAGGGCCTCGTGTGTAGCTCACGAGGCACTAATAATAATAAGCATGGTGAATTGTATATAGTGTGCTCTTTCAGGCACACTCAATTAAGTTGGTGTCTGGGGAGCAAAATTGCATTTGGTGCAAGTCATCTGATAAACTCGGATCAACCTGGTAGGTAACAATATGATTTTAAGACCTTAAAGAATGTGCTCGTGAAAGAACTAATTAAGTTGCACTTGCACAAGACAAATGTAGTGTTAGATGAATCAACAGTTGACACTGTTGACAGCAACACATTAGTTATATGAATCTGTTGGTGGGGATACAGTTTTTCTCAATTGCTAAAACACAATTTCTGAAACCTTGCCCCATTTTCTTAAAACATTAAACACAAAACCTCATCTTCAAGCACTATTTACAAAACCTCTGACTCCTTTTGAATAAATGAAACTTTCGCCTCAAAACAGTTTTTACCAAACTCTGCTCTCAAATCATAGTGATCACAAAGTGATTAAAATGATATATACTATCAAGCAGTCAGTAAACAATACACCAAAAAAATAGAAAACACATTGTTCAAAACATATAGCTCTCAGGGAGGAGTACATTTTTAATCTCAAAACAAATTTCATATCTTTCCGTCATTGTCTTTTGATGAATGAAAACATGTTCTATCATAGCAGCTCAAAACTGATCAGAAATGAATACTCTGCTTTGTCTTTGCAGTTCGTTTTGTTCTTTCTCCTCCTTGTGCCCCTATTTTTACAGTACTGTACCCTGCATCTCACAAACTTGTCCTTTGTCTCTGTGATACTGTAATTCTTGTTCTTTGTTGATATGAACCTGCAACCAGTCAAAATCTATTGAGCAGTCAGTACTGTAAACAAATGGAAAGCACAATGTTCAGGGCCAGACAGTTTGTTTATTGCAATTCTACAAAAAGTAGATGTGCGGTTACAAAAAATATTCATGCAGTACAATACATACAGTGAGATCTGCAAATTGGGTTTTAATACGTGAAATGGTTTAAGGTATTGACAACAGACGCACTTAGCTTAATTATTTCAGGCAATTGAGAACTTTGTTCATTTATTGCTTGTATGTACACATGCTAGAAAAGCAGATTTTGATCAGGATCTGCTTTAATCTTAAATTTTTTTCCAATTGCTTACAGTTTTTTCCATTTGCTTAAACACAATTTTGCAAACTAGGCTGGTTTTATCAAAATACTAACACAATTCACCAAACCACACACCCAAACTGTAAAACACCTCATATATCACACAAAATGAAGCACTGCAACCAAAATCTAACTTTTGCACCAGATGGCACACACTTCATTCGTATTACAGGTTTTTGTCTAACCAACTACACACTGTTGGGCATAATAAAAGCACTCGTCTTTAGTATGCTTTGCCATCATACTTACATTGTTCAAACTGTAGAGAATTCTTCAGATTGTTCACATGCACAGAAATATCTGCAGATACACACGTGCTATTGAAATTTTTATTTTTTTATTTTTCACCAAACAAGTCAGTGCAACATATGCACAGCAGATATATTTACACTGGAGTGAACTAAAATATGCTCACAAAACAGTAAGCTGAAAAATACAATGTCAGAAAAAATGAAAAATAAAAAAATAAAGAGGAAAGCAAAATAATTTGACAACACTGCTCTACCCTGACCTCTCACTCTTCCTCCCCCTCTCATTCTCACCCTCCCTCTTCCTCTTCCTCTCTCAGCAATGTCTTCCAAAGATGCTCACCTATGGTCTTTTATTGCTTACTTCCTGATTGAAGTGTTAACAATTACATAACACCTGTTTGGCCAGGTGGCACATATAGTGGCCAATGAACTCATGTAGTGTCATTTTAAATGGCGTGTTTTGAAACTGCAAACATGTGACTTTATGTCAGATTGTTGTGTCTTATGCAGAGAACCGCGTTCAGTACACTTAAAAAGAGCCACTTTGAATTGCAAAATGTGTGTGAAGCAGAAAATGTGCTTAACGTTTTGGAGATTTGAGATGAGGTTTTGCTCCCTGTGTGTCAGTTTAAATATTTGTACTATCCATGTCATTTCAGAGTGTTAGCAACTGGACAAAACTGGAAAATGTCTCACCAAGTGCTTCAAGCTGCACTAAGATCAGTCTCTGCAGCTTTAAGATATTAAGCTTAAACATTTTAAAAAGTGAACATGAAGAAAAAAATGACAGCATTCATCTCATTCACTTCCATCTAAATAGATTTTGCAAAACATGCCTGTGCAGAGTCATACTGAGGCCCAACCCAGTCCAGTCACAGGATCTCCAGTGTTCAGCAAGAAGCCATACTAGACTGAACTGCACTGCCAGACCAAACCTGGCCCCAAATAAAAGCTTTTGATGTACAGTATGTCAGCTCATAATATCAAAAAATAGCAAAGGCTTTCTCAACATGTATTCATGGTTCATAAAATAATATTCATGCGATGTTCAGCATCAAACTATGATGCTTGCTCAAGTCCAAGAAATTCATTGTAGATATCCTCTGTGTATCAGTGTAAATTCTGACCTTGTAGAGGACCTCCTAGAGGAAAGTTCAGGGGGTCACAAAAGTAATAAGGAATAATTCTCACACTGGTCCACTTGCAATATCTGCCTTGGGACTGACTAACACTACCTCTATGTCTGATATGACTGAGGGATTATGACTGTTCTACTGTGAAATCACACCCTGACTGACCGTTTGAGCTCTTTATCCACACTTCCTGTAAGGAAAGACTACAGGAGCATAGCATTGTGGTATTACAATCAACAAGATATGGAAGTCACTCCCTGTACAGATTGTAAAGCCCTCTGAGGCAAAATGTATTTTGTGACTTTGGGCTATACGAATAAAATTGATTTGATTTGATTTGATTTTAAAAATAAGTAACATGGCATGCTATGCCTCAGCAATGCTAATGAGAGCTACTGAATGCATGCCAGTGACTGAGAATAATCCGATATGAACATGGTGATCCTGAGAAGAGTTTGTTGTAGATTTTGTCTTGGCTGTGGTGACACCTTCCAGCACACAACCTGCAAGTGTGAGGAGTGTGTGTGTGAATTTGTGGATAATGTAAGCTATCAGAAAAGGTATATCTCTAAATTGATCACAAGCATACGTTTTATCTTAGTATTATCTCAATTTTCTTTCTTTGGGAAATTAAAGTTTTTGTTTGTCTGCTTTTCACTTGGTGTAATTCAGGCTGTATTTCAGCTCTTAGGCCTTTTGGCCCTTTGTTCTGTGTTTGTAATAATGCACCTCTTGATCTGAAGGTTGGTAGACGCAAGGGACTGTGTGTGCGTGTGTGTGTAATCACCTTGGGGTTCAGATCAACAAATGTTAATCTTGCCCCTTCCCCTTGACAACACACTAACACACACACGACAATCTCCACTGTGTGAATGTGTGTGTGTGTGTGTGTGTGCACCAAATGTGTACCATTTATCCTAACCAGACATGGACCTATAACTGGCTATTATGAGTGAGTGTTTCTATTTTAATCAGGTGTAATGAAACTTCAAGGCCAATTGAATGTGTTCAGCTACACAGTGGGGTGAGAGGTGGGATACACCTTGGACAAGTTCACACTCACATTCATGCCTACAGGTTACCAATTAACCTTAGAACTGTGGGAGGAAGCCAGATACAGAGTAAATATTATAATTAATAAAATAACAAAAGTAATGTCATTTTAGATTAGGCCTTTATAAAAAGTAAGCCCATATCAAAAATAAATAAGACATATATTCATGTTGTATACAATAAGATCTCTCTAAGATCTCTCTCTCTCTCTATTGTTAGGTTACACTGTAATCATTCAGTATCGTCTAAGAAAGAATAAATAAAACACTTTTATTGAGCATGTTGATTAAAACCTGGACCATCAGATGATCCTTGAAATCTTAATACTAAAACCCCCCATATTCAGATGCCCATGCAGAAGTCCATGTTATCTGTAGCAAATACATCCTAACTCACGTCCAGCAGCTGCAAACACAATCAATCAGTCCCACCAGGATTTCACAAGCCTTTTTTGAGATAGTTGCGGCCTAAAATGCCTGATGTTGCATGAGGTTTTCAAAAAAATTGCGGTGAAAGTGTCGGTGCTTTTTACATTTTTGTTGCGATTTTGTTGCGGAAGGAAGTGAAAGCTGCGATAAGTTGCGATTCGATAGTCACGCTGGGAGCGAGGGGGCCCTGTCCCCGGGGGCGAGTCCCGGAGAGGGCGCAGCGAGCACTGAGTCCACAGCCCCGGGAAGCAGCGAGGTCTGGGCAGGCGCACAGCCATTGAGGAAATGCGCCCGGCGGGGGGAGAGGTCCCATGAGGCGATCCTCCCACGCCTTGCGGCCGTCCCTGACCCGCCGAGTTCGCAGACTGCGCTGAAGTTGCATTACATAACACACTTCTATACTAGTTATATCTTCTATAGTGCCTTTATAGTTGTTCTACTGTCTATAGTGTGTTCATTCTATTTATTGCATTTCGTCCACACTAGAAGTAAAAATAAAAGCACCCATAGCTCTCTCCTCCTTTTAGCCATTCTCTCCGTAATGCCACAGTTGTTTCTGCTAGTTACCTTAGCTTAGCAGTTAGCAATAACTTCACTCTTCAGCTTTGTGACTATATTCTTACCACAGTTTTCTGATTGGTGAAACCGGGTGTCATTACAGCCGATGTAAATAACAATCTTACTGTATCTACATTTATCTTTGCCAGCAATTTTAAATTAGACTCGATGTCACCCGCTCTGGCCCCCAGGATGCATTTAACTATGGCCCCCGGTGTCGCTAACTTCACGTTTTGTAAACTTCACGTCTCGTTTGAATTTAAATACCTCTGCATCATCCTGGGCAATAAATTAAACTTTGAATTATCAAAGAGATGACTGAGCATCACCTTACATGTGTGTGCACAGAGATAATTTCTGTGTGCTCAGCTTCAGGGAAGTTGCAAATAACAGATATCAGCATGTATTCGCCAATGGCTTGCTATGAACCATGACCTCAGTCTTTGCCTTTAAAAGTATTAGAAAAAGGTAAAACTATAGAAGACTGGCGTTACTTATAGTACTTCCTTATGTGTTATAGTCAAGTAACCAGATAACCAGTTACCAATATTATATATACAAAAGATATGATAACACATTTAAGAAATGTTAACAATATTTCATGTTTAACAATACACTACTCACAAAAAGTTGAACTTCATTCGACCTTCTCTAAACTTTTGAATGTACGTGTCCAACTGTTCATTGTTTCACTACTCATTGCATAACATGCTGTTCTCTAACAAGGTGATTAAAAATCACAACAAGTGTGTGATCCATGAATGTTCCACTAAATGTTCGGCTTCAGTGACAGTTTGTATTTAAACAGTCCTCTTCATCATCTTTTCACATTCTGACGTCATGACACAAAGACAACACCTAACAATCCATCAACAGTACCTGTCAGTGTGAGGCTTCAAACAGGTAGTCCTCAGAGGGAAGTTACCACTGAGCGCTGAGTGTCACAGAGTGTCATCAGCAGGTTGGAATAAGTCGACTTGTGAACAGCTTGAGACGTCTAGCTGTAATCAGACAAACCAATATTTCAGAAACTGTAGTGTGTTCACGACAGGCAGTTATGGTTATCAGTCCAGAGCTTGCCAACAATCTAATATTGTTGAAATGAAATCAGTGCGGCATATCAGTTTGATTTTCAAATAAATTAGCCTCATCATTTTCCTGAGCTGATGTCACTCTTTTGTGAGTGGATTCCAGGGTTGTTTCATCTGTGAGTTTGTTTGTGTGTGGTCCTGTCTCTTAGAAATTCAGTTTATAGAAGGAATTCTGCATCAATCACACTGAAAAATTGAGGAAATGTTGTTCATTAAAGTGTGAAAATGCTGAGTGACAACCGGTTTCATTTGTTTCCCCCAAAACAGGCAGTCTTCACTTGTAGTGACTACACCAATATTAACATTTCACCATATTCATGATCTTTTCCGACCTTAACCACATTACATGTGACTTCAGCTCATTTCATAAATTGAGTGTTTCATTGACATAATCCAGGCAGGATTTAGTAATATACAAACATAATTTCTAGGGGACATGGTTGGTGTTGGATGAAGTGCACAATCTCTTGATCTACAGTCTGTATTTTGTATTTTGAGTTTGAATGGTCCACATCAGGCCCGCTGGGTAACACTGAAACAATACATCCTTGGAACTGTATCCATGAAATTCTGACCAGAGAGACATGCTTTGCCTCTCTTGAATGCAGTTTGAAGGTGAATATTTAACTGATGAGATTTGGTGCATTGCTATGCAATGCTATTTCTTTTTCTCTTCAGTCATTTAGAGGAGGTGGTGTTTGCTTGTGGCTGTGAGATCCGCTGGCTGCAGCTATGGCAACAGAGAGGGGAGGCGGGGCTAAGCAACCAACAGTTATACTGCGCTGATGGCTACAAGAAGATACTGCTGCTGGATATGAACATTAGCAGTTGTGGTAAGTTTGGTGTGAAAAATAGCACACAAATATTATGTGACCAAATATTATGTGGAATTCTGACTGCTGCTAATGATTTATTGATAATGAGATAATTAGGTTATTATACATTTTTCAAATTTTCAAAAAATCCTATGAAAAAACAAAATCAATGTGATTTCACAATACTTTCTGAATCCACTACTCTGTCTTTGGTCAGACCTGCCAGAGATCAGCGTTAGCCACAGCAACCTCACAGTTGTCGAGGGTGATCGCGTAATGGCGATCTGTAACGGCTCTGGATCCCCGTTACCTGAAGTAGACTGGCCTGTTAACGGCTTGCACTCCATCACTGCACAAGAGGTAGGGAGAACACACACACATGCACACACATGGCAGTTGGCTCATAAATAATTGATGTGTGTCAGTTGGCATCAATCACTGACATTATTATTTTCAGCAGAAGCAGACATTTTTTTACCAGTTAGCTGTAGCTAGTTAAATGAGCTTATGGAGGACAAAATTACAATTTTGAAAAGCTCAAGCTCGATTTTAAATCAATTCTTAAGTGCATGAATACTTTTATGAATTACACAAAACCCTCCTTACTTTCATACAGTGCTGCCCTCTGTCAAACCTGTGATGAAGTACAATTATATATATATATATATACTGTATATAATATTTAATTATAAATATATTTGTGTTTTCTAATTACAAAGACAGTGTCCCTACTTAAAATCAACCGGTAATATTCATGTTAGGTGTTAGATTAGTGTTTGCTGCATCATAGATGTCGTTGACAAGTTGAAAGGTTGAAAATGGGATGGTAAAATTAGCTGAGGCCAGCAGAGAATCCCATCAGTGGTAATGGTAAACGGCATTGCCATTAAAGTTAAAATATTTAAACTTTTTGTCGTCCTCCCCAATATAATTTACAACTGGATCTTACGTAGCTCCTTCACACAAGGAGAAAACATGGGCACTCTGGAAAATGAGAAGCTGATAATTAGTTAATAGACATAAAATAATGTTATTTAATACATCTTATTCCATTATTTGTATATAATACGACATCCCCATAGCAACATATCACCATGCATGTTTCGTTTTTACCATCCTGCTGTGTCTCCCATCTCTTCCAACAGATCTTGTTCATCTGTCTGAATCCATGTGAATACAGCATGAATAAGTTACTGAGTTACATGCAACTGATATTCACAGAGCCATTTCTTGCTATATACGGACTATGCGGATGCATAAGGCCCCGCCCCCAGGGGACCCCCAAGTTCAGCTTCAATATATTTTTGGGAGAATCAAAAGTACCTGTCTCAGATTAATGTTAGCTACGTCGGCTAGCTGACTAGGACTGTTTGTATGTAAATAACCTCAGCTTTATACAGTGAGTCATGTCCTCAGAGTTTGACAAATTAGGGGCTCCCTAATAGCATCTTGCATAGGGTCCCCAAACAGCTAGAAACGGATATTCATGTACTATTACTGTTAAATGGCATATGCCTTATATTGGAAGAAACAAAACAAAACAAACAGTATGAATGAATGTTTCTAGCTTTGTAGAGCTGCTTATCTTTGAAATGTTGCCTGTTCATTTTATAAGTTGCGTGCATTTGCTAGCCTTATTAGGTGCTTGTAAATGACCAATAAAATAGTGCTATTCTATATTACTGCTATACTGTGTATTAAAGATTTTGATTCTGATACTGTCAGTATGGCTAATGCTAATATATAGGACCTTTCAGTTCATATTTATATATCTTTTTTTTTCTTTATATAGTATTTGTATTATTTCAGTATTATTCAACTGTTACTGAGCAGTTTTATTTTCACAGTCTCTGGTGTCCATGATGAAATGAAAATGTGAGTACAAGGCAGACAGTGGGGATACCATGCATATACACTGTCGAAGTCGAAATAACGTCAGTGTTTCATTTCCTTCCCATTTGGCCAACATTATGTGAATGCAGTGTGATGCTGACACTGCTAAATGAGCCTGCTGGCTAGTTAGGCAGCTTCACAAAAGAAGACATGTTCATAATGGTTGCTTATGCCTGTTCTCTCATGTTATCCTGCTCCCCCTCCAGGCCAGAGTCTATGACAACACCACTATTCATTCTATCAGCATAACTTTGGTCAATGTGAGCAGAGATGACAACAACTTCCTGCTAACCTGCACCGCAACCAACATAGTGGGCATGACTAACGCCTCCATCCAGCTAACCGTTCACTGTAAGTACACACACACACACACACACACAGCACTTACACCCCTATCCGTCATCATTATGGCCTGTACAGATTCAACCTGTGTCTGTGTGTGTGTGTGTGTGTGTGTGTGTGTGTGTATGTAATGCTTTAACTGTTAAATGAACATTAAATATGAAGCAACATTATGTAGAAATTGGTCTTTTTATGGTTTGTTGTCCCCAGTTTCAGAGTATAATACCGCTGTGGTAAATACCCACAGTTGTACACGTGTATTTGTTCAGCTCATATCACCTTCCACGAATCAGTAGATCAGTGGTTTGATCCCTGGCTCCTTGAGTCTGCATGTCCTTGGGCAAGATACTGAACCCCAAATAGTTTCTGAAGGCTGTGCCATCACTGTGTGAGTGTCTGAAAAGTACTTTCTGATGAGCAGTTGGCACCTTGCAGACCCTGCCTTCAGGATAAGTGAATGTGATGTGCAGTGTAAAAGCAGTCCGTTGCTCCCTGTGCTCAGAGCCTGAAAACATTCTCTTCTTGGTGGTCTAAATCGCCTGTGGTACAAACAGGGAGTACAAACTAACACTGCCCCAGGGCTCTGAGCTTACAGTCGGGGCATCCCAGCTAATAAACTGAGCTAACATTAGTTAACAGCAGCTACAGTTCACAGCAGTTTACTTTCCTTTCGATCAGGAAACTCTGTAAATCACAGAGAGTTCAGGCAGTGCAGCCGGAGGACATCAGAGCCATAAAATGGGGAGATCAATCGCTCCTTACTTGCATTCATTGCATCCATCCTATCAGTTGACTCAGCCATATGGCCCAAGCTAACTGAAATAACTCCAACTCACCTGTATCAGTTGTTGAACGTTCCCCTTACAGAGCACTGATTATTGCCACTCAAACCACAACATATTCATCATATTACATCCATGCATCTCTTTGGGTATTTGAAAAGTTGGATTGTTTATTGGTGTAGTGGATATTTTTGTGGCTTGTGAGTGAGTAGTGGTGTGTCAGTCATGAACGTATCGTTCAATTTGAACTAATCTTTTATATGACTCAGGAGTAATGAGTGGTCTAAGTGAGTGATTCGTTCATTTTCATGCAGTATGTTCCCTCGCCACAGTTCGTTTATAAGGATCAGTCTTTCGTTCATTTGTCACATGATAGGCCACTCAGACTGTATGATGAGCAGTAAGCACAGCAGTTCGTTCATACAGATCAGTCTTTCATTCATTTGTCACGTTTACATCAGCCACAAGAGGGCTACAGTGCTGCACTAGTGAATGAATGACTCAAAAAAAGATTAGTTCAATTTACCGTCTGAGAGTAAGTGATCCGAGTCAGTTAAAAGACTCTAACTTCCCAACATTAGAGTGATATGGTAGTAACCGTATATTCAGCTAAAGCACATGAACCAAATTGCTTGCAAAGGTACCTACAAAAAATATGGTCAATCTGGATAAGAAGTGGACTATAAACCATTACAATATGTATACCATTAGATTAGTTCAACAGGTAAACAACCTTTGTTTTAAGGCTGTATACATAAGCAGCATTTCTATTTCTTCAGGACCATCGTTGTCCTGTACATCCCTCCCTCTGCAAACCCAACATCTGCCTGCAGCACCATTGGACCTTTAATATATATATATATATTGTTCTTAATAGATGGTTACATGTTTACATATGTTCTTTACATATGTGTTTGTTTGTATACTGGAGTACTGTAACAAAAATATTTTCCCCCTGGGATTATTAAAATTCTGATTCTGATTCATAATCAGCCATAAAAGAAAGGTGGGCTGTGTCTGCATGAATAGTGACTGAATAGATAGACATGAAGGAGATGTGTCTAATTTAGAAAAATACATATGATTATCTTATTCAAACCCGAAGGAAGGGTCATTTTGTCCAGAAAACAAACAAACTCGCTTTTTTTTCTCATCATGTCAGAGGTGCTGTGGTCACATGTTAACTGAATATTTACTGAAGGCTACAAAGACACTTCATCTTCTGACAAGATTGCAGTAAAATGAAGATATTAACCCAAGGACTTGTGTAATAGATCAGTATGTTGTCCTCACTGCAGTGTAGCAACTGCAGCTATACAACTAGCTAAACTCTTCCTTATTAATGAAGACGTGAGTTGTAGTAAGCTTTAGTTGCTCTTTACTGTGGCTCTTTCTCTCATTGTACAAGGTCAGAGTGAAAACTGTAACAAAAACTCATGTAAATAAATGTAAATAAAATGTTTTAGTTACAAACAAATCAAATGCATTTTTTATGTAACATTAACTTATAAATGTAACTATGAAATTATTCACTTATGACGTTGCCTCTGTGGCGTTTATAGTGATGAAACACGCCGTTGAACACAGAAATGTAGCTGTGCACACAGCTAGCCTCCTCAAATTACTGACCCGAACAACCTGAAAACCCGGAAACTCTCAGCTCGAAAATAGCCCTTCAAAATAAAAGATCCTTCAAAATAAAAATTCATTCAAATTTATGCCTGAAAGGCAACACAATGAGAGTGAGGATAACTATGATGATTTGCACACACACATAATATTTTCATGAGAGAGGAGCTTTGGGGCTTAACCTTTTATTTGGCTTTATGTTATAATAAAAGATTTCAGCATTAAGGAACAATCAGGCTCATTTTAAAGTTTCAGGGCGTCCCTGTAACCATAGTAACTCAGTGCCAGACGAGAGGTAGAAACGCTGTGCTACTGCCAGAAGAGTTCTGAATGAAGCCATTTACACAAATATACTCCAGACAATGTCCAGATGGGAGTCATTATTTCACACATGTAACACACAACAGGAGACTCTCTGTGTCAGACGAGTTCTCACATGTTGACTTGTTTACTAAACTTTACTGGGAAGCAGTGAGTTCTTGAATGAATGAATCTGTAGGGTGATGGACGTGTGTGTGAGAGAGTATATGAAAAGGGTTCATTGTGTGAGTCTCACAGTTATTGAGTGAGAGCTGGCAGCCTCTGAGTGAGTCAGTCAACTTAACACTGTACAAAGTGAGGAGTGAGTCCAAGTTAATGTGTGGCCCCCCTAGCAGTTGTGGCCCTAAGCAACCACATATCTTGCTTATGCCAGCGACCTGAGAACCGGTCACATATTGATTGGCTGCTGTGGCTCAAGAGGTAGAGTGGGTCATCCACTAATCAGATGACCAATGCTCCTTGGTCAAGATACTGAACCCCAAATTGCTCCTGAAGGCTGTGCCCATCTGTGTGTGAACGTGATTAGCTCCTGAACTGATGAGCAGTTGGCACTTTGCATAAATTTGATGTTAGTGTAAAAGTGTTATATAAGTACAGTATATTTACCATATCAAATCAGATTTTTATAGATTTGTATAGCCCAAATTCACAAAACACATTTTGCCTCAGAGGGCTTTACAATCTGTACAGGGAGTGACACCCTCTGTCCTTAGACCCTTTAACAGGGAAAAAAGGTGGAAGAAACCTCAGGAAGAGCCACAAAGGGGGGGATCCCTCTCCCAGGACGGACAGACATGCAATGGATGTCACGTGTACAGGACAAATCAACACAAACATATTGTACAATTACAATGACTGATAAAATGACAATGAATCACAATGAATGATAAAATGATTACAGTAGCAGTGGAACCTGTGATAGAGATAGAGAGACACAGATGCATAGCAGCAGCAAATCATAAACTAACTATAAACTGTAATGGAGATATGGTAGCAGTAATGACAGTGGTAATATGTGTAGTGGACGTCATGCAGGACCACAGCAACACATAACTACACATATTTAGGACTCAAAATTAGCTCTACAGGAAATTTTAATCTGGCCATTAATGAACTCAGAGACAAGGGAAGAAGGGCTTTTTATGCCTTAAAAAAAGTCCTCAATTATTGATATACCCGTTAGAATCTGGCTCAAAATATTCCACTCTATAATTGAACCTATTTTACTGTATGATAGTGAAGTATGGGGCAAAAATGAGACAAACACCCAATCGAAAGCCTACATACTGAAATCTGTAAGAGCATTCTCAGAGTCCAAAAGAACACCCACAATAATGGATGTCGAGCTGAATTAGGACAATTTCCCCTTTTAATTCGGATACAAAAAAGAGCCATCAAATTCTACCAACACCCCAAAGCCAGCGAGCCCAGCTCCTACCACTACAAAGCCCCGCAATGCCAAGAGGAGAGCAAAGAAGGGTGTCCCCTCAGCCAGCTGGTCCACCGGGTCAGCGCCAACAGCACAGGGCACCAAGACCGCCCTTACACAATCCGGCTCCACCAAATCATAACTAAAGAAAAAGACAATTACATCAACTATTGGACATCTGCAACCAAAACCCAAAGCAAACTCCAGTGCTATTTGGCCCTAAACAGACAATACTCCATGGCCGATTATCTGAGCTGTGTAACTGACCCCAGACTGAGGAAAACGTTGGCTATGTACAGACTCAGCAACCACAGCCTGGCCGTAGAGAGAGGCCGACACAGACAGACCTGGCTGTCCAGAGAAGACAGACTGTGCACCCACTGCACACAACACGAGGTGGAGACCAAGCTGCATTTCCTAACCACCTGTCAACGATACCAAGACATCAGAGACATACACTTCCCACAAATTACAAACACCCAGAAAGACTTTGAGACACTAGACCCTATCCAAAAACTTCCATACCTGCTGGGTGAAGTACAACCACAGAAGGAGGTCCAGCGGACAGGAAGAACAGAGACCGTCTCATCCTACTGGACATATTTAACTTTGTACATATTGAACAATTTAGTTATTATTATTTCATATTATTTCATGTTAAAACATTTATCTGTGCTTTATGTTGATGTAACGCTTTGGCAATGTAAACATGTTTCCCATGCCAATAAATCTGAATTGAATAGAGAGAGAGAGAGAGAGAGAGAGAGAATGGAGGGAGGGGGAGTCCCCCAGCAGTCTAGTCCTATGGTGTTTAGTTAACTGATTAGTTTCATCAGGCTTGCTCGATAAATATGATTACGTGTCCTCGGCTTAACAATGAAAATTGAGTGATTCCTAATAATGTTCCCTTATGGAAGCATATATAAACTGAATAGAAATGGTCCTAGTACAGAACCTTGTGGGACTCCATGACAAACTTTGGTATGCATGGAGGATTCATCATTGACGTGAACAAACTGAGATCGATCTAAAAAATACGATTTAAACCAGCTTAGGGCGGTTCCTTTGATGCCAATTTGATGTTCCAGTCTCTGTAAAAGAATTTGATGGTCAATGGTGTCAAATGCAGCACTAAGATCTAACAGGACAAGTACAGAGATGAGTCCTTTGTCTGATGCCATTAGGAGGTCATTTGTAACTTTGACTAATGCGGTCTCTGTGCTATGATGCACTCTAAATCCTGACTGAAAATCCTCAAATAGACTATTGTTATGGAAAAAGTCACACAGCTGATTAGCTACAGCTTTCTCAAGTATCTTAGACAGAAAGGGAAGGTTTGATATCGGTCTGTAGTTGGCTAAGACCTCTGGGTCTAGAGTGGGCTTTTTAAAAAGAGGTTTAATTACAGATATATTAGGTCGTTGTCCTAATCGGACCAGGTTTTCCCCAGAAAGGTGTCCAATTGTCTATGAAGCCCACATCGTTTGCTGGACACCGCCTCGAGGGCCAGTGGTGGAATGACGACATGCGGCTATACATGTCATCACTGGTCACATTGGGTAGGAAAAATGAAAATCAATTTTAGTGGCGTAACCGGGTGTCATTATCGCCAACGTGAATAACAATCTTACTATATCTACGTTTATCTTTAGCCAGCAGTTTTAAAAAAGATTCGATGTCGCCCGCTCTGGCCCCCGGGATACATTTACTATGGCCCCCGGTGTCGCTAACTTCACGTTTCGTAAAATGGAGCTGCCAATGACCAGAGTTGGCCTCTCAGCGGGTGTGTCAGTGAGTGGGGAAAATTTGTTAGAAACATGGAACAGTTGGTGGTGTGGGTTTCAGTTTGGGGCTATTTGGGCCTCTTTCAGATCTGTTTAGGTGAGCAGAGAGCACTGTGGCAGTAACACCGATAACCGGAAGTGACAGAATGTGCTTACCGTCAAGTGAGCTCGTAGTGTTGATCTATGCGATAAATTTATTATATGTGATGAATACACTTCAACAACATCAATCAGTTTTAACTGCTTCAAGAATTACTTATATTTTTTATTTAAGCCACAAAATTTCAGCTCTTGACCATCATTGTAGGCTGTCGCTGTTGATGTACATTTGATTTGCTTGCTGTATCCCTGGTGTTTTCTGATTCATTTGACCTTTTGACCTCATAGTATTTTCATCACAACAGTAGCGCAGTTACGATGCTGACGCCCCTATATGAGTGCCATATACTGACATAATCAAAAAGTGACTATACCATTTTATTTTTCCAGACATCAGGCATACACTAGCTGCTGTAGTTACATCCCATTTCTCCATGTTATGGGCTTGCAGCCAATGTTGTACTGCTTATCAATTCACCAGAGAACAGTTTGCGTTGTGTAAGAAGTCTCTTTAGCAGAAGCAGACTTGACTGGAGATAATGTATAAATGAATAACCAAACCTCAAAAAGTGTGACCGGTTTCAACATTCAATCGATTCAGTTATTCAGTTCAATTCATATAAAGCTGTGCAAATTTAAAAACAGAACTGCACAGTGTGACCCACTGTGACTGTGGGATGAAACAATGCGTAGGCTGCATACATTCTCATCAGGATTGTCTCATTTTTTGACGCACAGTCATTTAACAGTTCTACATTTAAGGATTGTAATCGTATTCTGTGCAGGAATCAGTATTTGGAAAATGTTACCCAAGATGAGAAGCTGTGTAATGCCTTAACAGTTGGCATTTGCAATATTAACATGTTCTTATAGAAAATGTAGAACATAATATAGAAACAGATAGATCAAATCTTTCTACATTTGATTCCACCCTCGGCTCCACTTGTGGTACTGTTAGTTTAAAGTTTAGAGGCTAATGCATATCAAATCTTCACAAAACACACAGACAGACTTGTAAGTGCTATTGTTGATGCACATATATGCGAAGAGCAGTAAAAATGATATGTAAATAGAACACTGATATATTATTATTATATGAACATCTGGAGCTTCTGTATCTCATCCAAGAAACCCTGATGACATATTCTGTAGCATGTGTGTGTGAATATGTGTGTACACTTGAAAGGATACATTTCATTTGTGGTAGAATGGCTAATGACAGCAATCATCGTTCTCTGGTGCTGGTTTGAATTTCTTACATCCATGTGGTAATATGATGACACTCAAAGCAAATGGCAAATTGTGTTTGCATTCAGATACAGTTTTGTTAGTCAACAGAGAGAAACTTAAGAACAGGAACACACACACTCACACCCTGCAAATCGATTGGAACAGATGAGATGTGATGAGAGCAGCATATTAAAATGATAATGTATTTTTTCTCTTCCTTTCATGTACAGCAAGAGTACATCAAGTGTAATAACAGACAATATAAGCTTGTAGTATGGGTACATGTGATTGTGTAATACAATAAAATCCTTTATTGTCTTGTCCTTCTCTTCCCTTTTCTCTGTTAAGTTCCTCCCACCATAGTGAAGCTAAAGGAGCCAGAACGACGCCATGACACGTGTATAGAGTTTACTGTTCAAGGTTCGCCCCATCCAACCTTACGATGGTTCTACAAAGATAAGGTGCATTAAATTCATCTGTCAACGTGACTGTCAACTTAGATTAACTAAGTTGTGCTTTGTTGTGTTGTTTTATGACTGCTCATCTATTTTTCTGGCAAGAAGGCGAAACTACTGTGGCTACAAAGGACTGACAGAAAAAAAAAGTTTAGGAACCACAGGCCAAAGATGCTATTTTGATGACATATTAATATCTTAAAGTATGATCACTCTCAACATTGATTATTTGTTTGTCCTCTGTCTTTTTCTATTCAGGAAATTACCCATAATGAGTATGTGCGCCCTGATATGGAGATTTATCAGGACTACATCGAGGGCTGCCTTAACTTTAAAAACCCAACACACCACAACAACGGCAACTATACTTTGGTGGCCATCAACTACTTGGGTGTAGCCAACAGTACCGTGTACGGACACTTTCTCGACAAACCCTTCGATGGTAAGTTGGGACTCTGTGGGGCATGTCCACTTCATGTCATATCCACTGCTATAGTATGTACTATGGTACATGCTAGAAAAGACATCAGCAACCAACATCTGCAGTGTTTTCTTTTAATGAAACCCACAAAATAACAACATATCAGACTACCCCTCAATCAACTGTTTACATTATGCGTTTGTGTTTGACCTGTCAGTCATGTTAAAGAGGCTGGCATTTGTGACTTTGTGGGTGCTCTGTGAAGTAGTACCTTCTTTCCTATTGATTCTGAACTGTTTAGCTCACTGGTTCTCAAACTGTAGTCCACGTTTAAGAACTAGTTACAGGTACTGCTATAAAATAAACCAATCCCAACATCTCCTCATTCTTTCATATTTTACTCTGTTAGAACATGGAACCATTAATCTTTTTACTGATATGCCTAAAAGAAGAACAAAGAAATCACATTTCTTTTCACCACCTCATTTGAAAGTTCCAGCTGTCTCCACAAATTACAGACTTGATTAATTGGAGTCAACCTTTGTATAGCTGTCACATGGTTTGGGGACAAATATAGACAATTAATGACATTAATTAAGCTTTTGCCTACTTATTTTGGGGAAGAGGCCGTGGAACTATATTTGTCAATGTTTAGGAGCTAACACTAAATGCAACTTCCTGGGACTTTCAAGGGTGTTGCTGGAAGTATTGTCCATCATGACTGGTCTTGGTGGCAAGCTTTTGGAAGAAATACAGACACAGAACACAGCCAAACAGAGCAGAAAAAAAAATTGTATGTAAATGCCATTAGTCAATTTAAGACGAGTACATGGCACTTTGCATAACAACCTCTGCCGTCACTGTGTGAATGGGTGAAAGTGCCGTAGTGTAAAGTGCTGTGTGTGACTAGAAAGGCAGTTTGTAGGGCAGTCCAAGTGGAACTTTTGTGTCTCAGTGCTAAGTTCTATACATGGCTTATACACGGCAGCCTGGTTATAAAATATTGAAATCATCATGATAAACTGTGTAGGTTCCTACTTAGCAAAGCCATGAGCTTGACGCTCTCCTCCCACGTTATCCACTTTTACGGAAGAACAAGAAAAACTCCACACGATCCACTTCGTTTCTTTTAGCGTTTACTCCAAAAAATTAGCCGAGATACAACAATCCAACATTATGAAAAACAAAAAAGGCAAGAGCCAAAAAAGGGCAGAATGCAGAGTCTAAAACTGAGTGAGGGAGAGAGGTCAAAAAACTGTGTGGCTCCCCTCCATGACACAGACCTGACTACCTGTTTTTTACGTCAACAACGTAAATATACACATACTACCCCTCCGCATTAAAGATTATATGTGTGATTTTTTAAGCCTACAAACATCCACGTATTTTTAAGTGAAATGAATTAAATACTAACTTAATAATATTAACTGTCCACCTGTAAATAATGTTTCTTTTATCAAAATTAACAACAATCTTTTTTCACATGTCAACTTAAATTATTATTCAAACATTTATCAACAAAAAACAGCATTCAGGCTCCTACAAACTGTGAATACTTTACAACCCCAACTAGTCCAGAAAACCATGATTTCAGTTATATATCCATAACATGTTTGATATGACGATCTGACTTGTCTTTGACTGTAAAATTCCAGTATTAATTCAAGTATCCTCGTACCCAAATGAAAACCTTTGTCAAGGCAGAGAAGTGTTATAATGGGCTTTAAGTTTTGTAGTGTAATCCTGACTTCCTGGGGATGCTCCTCTACTGCTTGCCAGGTCCAATGTAGCATCTGTAGCATGACTTAGAAATTAGTATTAATTAATATATAAGGAGTATACATTCAACTTAATGGAGGTTGATCAAGTACTACTTAGACCTACAGAGATACATAGCTATCATTCCTTTCACAAGTAGTTAGCAGAAGTCAGCAGGATTCAGGATATAAATATTTATAAATATGATACCATGTACATCCAGACTTGGTCCAGAATGAGTTTTTCAAGATACCTTGCCATGGGCCAAAGTGTTTGTCAAGAACATTTTGACCTGACAGTGTCACTGAAAGAAAAAGCACAGGATCACTGAAATTATTTGAATGAATGGACAGAACAATAAAGGCAACGTTTAGTCCCATGCTAGCACTTCCTATCCAGTGAAAGAATAACTCTACTTTATTACAACTATTACTGATCATCTGATTGCTCATTTCCTGCTCTGTCCGACTTTGTTTATTGATGTTGCTGTGTTCTCAGATCTCAGCATGTAACTTGGTGAGAGTAAGTGGCTTCAGAATCACAATTCTGGAAATATCAATTTCCCATTCATTCATTCACTCCACTGGTATTTAGAGAATTCTGTTCGAGGTTACTCTCACTTAAGTATCCATGATACTATGTACACTGTAAAATTATAATCCGTTCCTGAGTACAGTGGTCCCTTGTTTATTGCGGGGGATACGTTCTAAAAATAGCCCGCAATAAACGAAATCCGCAAAGTAAGTTTTACAATTATTATACATGTTTTAAGGCCGTAAAACCCCTAACCACACACTTTTATACATCTATTGACACACATTTTGTACAGTACTCCCTTAGTTAATCAGGACGCAGAACACAATGCGCGTTCATACTGTACAGTACGCTGTAAAAAAAAGCATGCAAAATTACACTAAAAAAATCAGCGAAACAGCGAGTCCGCGAAAAGTGAATCGCGTTATAGCGAGGGACGACTGTAAATGTATAATTTGACTTATATCCAAACCTTTCATATTTGGAATCATGCTCACTTAATTTTGGTTCCCATGCTGGGCTGTTTAGACATAATGGGTAGTGTAGTACTTCTCTGTGAACATGTAGATGGAACGTTCTTCTTGATAATACACTTTGTGCTTCTACAGGAACATCAATTCACAATCTTATAGCTTGTAATGAGTCTACCTTGGATGGTTCTGACATTATGGCTAATATTCATTATTTTAGAGAACTACAGTTTTTGTACCATTTGTACCCCTTGTTTCTGCTAACCATTCAAAGTATATTATCCTCTGACAGAGGAATTAAATAAAAGTTGTGTTGAACGGCTCAGCCTAGATTTACTTTGGCCCTGCAAGCAAATTTTAGATTCAGCTATTATAAGACATTATTTTGGTTCACTTCCACTCAAAACAACCATGGCTGACCAGTTTATCAAAGCTGTAGATGAACATATCCATGTGCATATTTATGACACCTTTTCATACCTGACACCCATGCTCATCTCACATTTGCTCTTCTTTAACTATTTTCTTTCATATTCTATTCTATTTCAGTATCTATCTTCACCTCTTCTCTTTCTTTTTTCACAGGTCCAGAAACAGATTATGATTATGGTAAGTGCATTTTATCCTATTATAGTAGTAAAAGTGTTTATGGTATGTATTTTGGCATTTATTCTCCTGGTTGTCAGTGGTGTCAAAAAGTTAATTCTTTGTTATAACATATCCTCTGTCTATTATGTGGTTGATAATTCATGAGAATCAAACTTGATACAAGTTACATAATTTCACATTTAGCCTAATAAATATTGATTGTTCAAAAGACCTCATATTCTGCAGATGGCCAGTCAGAACCACAAAATATTGTTTGTGAGGATCACAGTCATTCATCTTACGAATGGAAAGGCTGATTGCTGTAGCTGTAGCTGCTGTAGCTGTAGCTGAAAGACTAAAAGAGAATCTGAACCTCAAACTTATTATAAAAAAAATATTTTACAACACATACAGTACTCATGTGCAAAATACAAGTGTATATGTGTATAGAAATTTAGATACTATATCTAAGTTCTGTGTCTTTGTCAGCTCCTTTCTTTACAACGTTTACGTTATTAATTTGGAGGAGCTTTTTCGTAGTGGTAAAATCCCTGCAGAACCAGTATGGCAGAATTTGCTGTGTTGTGATTTTCAGTCCTAGTCTCTATCTCCTATTTTTCTACCAGTAACCCCAACTGCAGAAACTCACAAACCTGAGGAAGATACGTTTGGGGTGAGTGACTGTAATATTAAGCATGCTGAGATTTTGGCTTGGGTTTATTTTATTCACACTGATTACTCAAGTAGAAACAAATAATACTGGTATTGAAAAACTCAATAATCCTAGCTATATCCTGGAGAAAATCTCTCAAGAAATGATCGTCACCAGTATTGTAAAAAGTTATTTTAACTGCTATTTATTTCTATAGATTAACTCCAGGCCTTTGTTGGTGATCTAGATCATATTAACCATTCACAAATGTATATCATTTCTATATGAAAATAATCAGGTAAACTGTTGAAGGTGGTTGTTGTTCTGCCATGATTGTCCTTTCATGTATTGCATTTACTAAAATCAATCAGGTGGTACATTACCACATTACGTTGTCAGTTTTTTGTCACCGTCAGAGTCTGTTAAATCTAACATCAAAGAAAAAAAGTGAGATTTCTCTCTCCGGAAAACATCTTTGACTAAGTGTAGATAGCACAGAGCAGAGATTTAGTACTCAAATCTAATCAGGGTGTGAGTATTCCAAGATATTTTTACACTGTCTTCGACTTGTCTTAGTGCTGTAGTTTTTCAGGCTATATCTTGTCTGTAGAGTTTTGGTTCTGGTCTCTGGTCACTGTCTTTGCCTTTCTTGTATGTTAAGTATGTTAAGTATGATAAGGTTGTCTGATGTTGACTGTTGTTAGTTATTGGTTCAACTAATGGAATTTTATTGATTACTGGTGGTGGCAGATCAAGTTTATTATCAGTTAATCATATTCAATTTCTAATAGCAATATGCAGTAAATGGTTGGCCTTTGTGTGTGTTTTTACTTATATACATGTTACAATCTAAGATAGATGATGATTAATGATGACGTCTATGTCAGCTCTTATCAAACGGCTGTTGTCTAATCAAAGCACTAGTCCGAACAATCTGTTAAGGTAAATGTTCCAGGGATAGTTATAATAGTAGTAATAGAATCAGATTTCTTGCCGAGTATGTTTTCACATATAAATAACTTGCCTTTGTACACTTCTACATAACAAATAGAAAATGCTTATATAGCGCCTTTTTAGTATTCCGACCACTCAAAGTACGCTGGACGCATCTTGCACAAGGACACTTTGACATGCAGACTGGAGGGGAATCACACCACTGATCATCTGATTAGTAAACGACCCGCTCTACCTCCTGAGCCACAGTCACCCCTAGTACAAATTTCCATATTTTTGTCTTTAAGGTCTTCACATTCATGACTCTTTAAATCCATGTGTATGTGCATATGGTTGTCATGAAGAGATGGATGAAAATACTGAAAAATTAAAAGGCTGTGACATATCATGCATGGCATAATCATGTGAAGGTTCTCCCAAGTAGTCTGGATGCACAGTGTGAAGTTTGTCCTAATGGTGTTTGCAACAGCGAGGGATCAGTACATGTAACAGTGTAGCAACTCATGTAATGTAAAAACAAAATGCTGATAATAAAAGTTCACTTCATTATTATAAGCTCCTGCATTTTGTATAAACAGTCTGAATCTGTAATACATTTCTGCACATTTCTGCACATTTTGTAACAAATCACTTGTTGCAGTGGAAGTGGAAGTTGCACTTTTAATGAAAATGTATTAATATGATCCACTGTGTAACTTTTATGAATTAGACAATTGCCCCCGCTTCTAGATGCAGATCTGGAGGGGCCAGGCACAGCCTAAAAATGCATCATAGAGCAGCTTTATGGCATAGGCAAATGCGCCCCCCAAGGCGTGCTGTTTCCTGGCATTGCAGTCTGGTCATTTAACGTGGCTGGTGGGGAAGAAATCAAAACTTGCGCAGGAGATGGAGCAATGCCAACTATAGTAGGAGCATAGCACTAGATCTGGAATGTGTTGCTGGGGAGATAGATGTTTGGAGTGCCCTGCTAATGCAACATTTAACCACTTTTTCTTCTCCACCTCCAAATTGCACCAGGAAAGCAGAGCATTAGCACCATTGCTGCCACAATATAAATATAAGGTATAACTCTATATTATACATTTGTGTATTGCTGTATTCACTGGAACTGCTTCAGCTCCAGCAGCTTCCTCGGCTGCTATCTTTACAATGCTGGTGGTCCCCTGGTCATCAGTATCTGGTACATGAAGTACTGGTATGCACAAATGTTAGGACACACAGACACAGCACTTCGATTATGCAATCACGATCATGCAGATGTTGACTATACAGAAAAAGGGACAAAAATAGACCAAAATATGCTGTTCAATCCCAGCATGTTTAGGTTAAACTAGTACTATAATGTGTGGGGATCTGCCGTATTGATTTTCCTCTTACTGAAAGAAAAAATAAATAAATATAAAATAAAAAAAATATTATAAATGATTATAAATTTACACCCCAGTCACACCTCTCTTGTTTTATGTAACTTTGCTTGTATCAGTGATCTCTACTGGGTATAAATTGGCACTGCAGTGCAAATTAAAAATACTAGAGACTTATCTTGACCTGATCAGTCCACCATACCAGCACTACAGTGCACTCTGTCCAAGAATTCTTTTTCCATCTCCGGGTAGAGTCTGTAACTTTTACAATGTCTTTGTCACTTCCCACGATGCATTGTGGGTCAGGATCTCTGTCACAACAAAATCTTACAGCGAATAAAAAGAGAGGGATGATGAAGGTGGAGATATTTTTTGATGCACAGACGAAATCAGTTGGAAACGCTATGATCCATATTTCCAATTTTATGTTTTGTTTGATGAACTTAATGGTGTAAAATGCAAAGTTTGTGGTTTTACTTGTATTGATTCACTGGGAATGGTTTGAAAATAAATTATAGTGATATTATTTACCCGTCTTACCACATTTCTGCTCATGGAGCTTTTTAGGTCACCAGAATTTATGTTTACTCGGTTGATTAACTTTATTTGCTTCCATGGCTGTAGTACTTTTCATATCTGGCAACATAGAACATTGGCCTGGGCTGTGTCGTTATCAGACCGGATCAAAACATATAGAATAGGAGTATCATTTTGCTCAGTTGGTAGAGCATCCATCCCATGTACAAAGGCTCAGTCCTTGCTGCAGTGGCCCAGGGTTCAAGTCCGACCTGTGGCATTTTCCCGCATGTCATTCCCCATCTCTCTCTCCCAGCATTCCTGTCACTCTTCAAGCTGTCTCTATCAAATGAAGCTCAAAAAGACCAAAAAAAAAAACAAATAGAACAAACTAGGAACTGCTGGTGGCATATTTATTTGTGCTGAACATAACCGCTGTGAAACAGTCAGGAAAAAATCTTTTATTTCACGGATTAACCGGCTTTCTTGATCCTGACACTCCCTCACTCTAATTCATTGTCTATGTTTCTCAACCAATGCTCTCTCCCTCTCACTCAAACCATCAGGCACAAACCAAATTAAACTTTTCCTTGTCACAGTTTTGCAGCATAAATTGCAAGCCAGACACAGATTTAGAAACTGGGTACATGAAATAAACAAAGCCAGAACTCAACAGGTAGGGTATCAGAGATGATCCACCTGGATAGCTTCAGCTTTGGAGACATTTCAAGCTGACTGTGGAGCAATTTGATCGGTCTGATCTGTGATTGGCAGCTGCAGTGTACTGCAGTTTTCCAACATTTGATTTTGGTTGGTTTTTATATAATACGCCATTATATTTTCATCATAAAAAACACATTTTGTAATAATCACTGCCATACGTATTATATTATTACATAATGTGGGGTTACACATGTTCATGGAGTAAATAAATTCATTCATCCCCTCAAGAGCATGGATGTACTTTGGAAACATAATATCATTCTGTCCATAAATCTTACATAAAAGTGATATGATCAATGTACAGGAAATCTTATTTCTAGTGTACTGTACAATGCAGGCACAGGAGGAAAGGCTGAGGGGTTACTGAACATTATTTATCCTTATGTAACATGTTTCTGTGATGATTTGTCACCCCTGCCAACAGAACTTTCTCCTTCTCATATGCAGGTTTCCATAGCAGTAGGCCTGGCAGGGTTTGCATGCGTGATGCTGGTGGTTCTCTTCCTTCTTATTAATAAGTATGGACGACGTTCCAAGTTTGGCATGAAAGGTAAGAAGCCAGTATATCTCTCAGTTCATACATCCATACATAGTTTTTTTCATGTCAGCAATATAAGATTACATAATGAAATGATGAAAAGACATGAAGGGTGAAAACATGAAGTATGTCAGCATGTGATACCTGGGTTTTTTGGTGTATTGAATCATGTTTTACATGTGGCACATGAACATCAATAACACTATAAAATTATCTTTTGGGGTATTTTATTCCCTAACTAAGTTTTGAGGGTTTAAATTAATAACGACTTTGAGCTTCAACTATGTTCTGTAAGATACATTAACTCAAAAACCTTCTTCTCAGGCCTAATCCAGACTACTAGACATAAGCACAAAAAAGACAACTAGATGTCACCACCAAAAGACAACAGTAATGGCTCTTTATAAGTGAAGAAAATAAAAACACTAAATAAAATAAATACCTTGGTTAAGCCACTTTTACAGATTTTCTCAGAAAACATTAGAATAATGAATAGGGTTGCAAAGGGATGGAAAATGTCCAGTAAATTTCCAGAAACTTTACATGGGAAGTTAAACTGGGGAATTTTGGAAATATTCCAAACTGGAAACTTTCCGTGGGAATTATGGAAATTTATGGGAATTCATGGAAATTAACTGGAAACTGGGGGTAATTTAGTAATTGGGGGTAAGCTAGCATCATGATAAGATAGCCTTAAAAATGGTCAATGAAATTATGCTAGCTATAGCTTATTTAGCATCGAACTTATAGCTACTTATAGCTACTTATAACTTAAAGTCAAACATTAATACTATACATCGGATAAATTTACCCCATAATATCATCAAAAGTTACTTCACTTTATGTAGTCCAGAGACTCAGATGTGTGTCTTCAATAGTCTCTGTGTGCTCTGGTGTGGTCCAGGTACAGAAATCACCTGTGCAGGTAGGGGGCGTGGCCTCAATAGCCCTGCAGTAAGCAGTGTGCTATGTGCATGTGATTGAGGAATAACAGATATTGTGTGTACTTGCATGAAATCTGGTTGTTTTAGTCAAGATTATGTTAAAATATATTTTCTCCAACTATATTTAAGTTCCATGTTAAGGCCCAACTTTCAACTTTGTAAATTCCCAGTTTATTCCCATAAATTCCTGTTAACTCTTAAATTCACTTTCACTCCAGTGTGCAGCCTGCTCATCAGGACACACACCTGGCCCTCAGGTTGGGCTATATCTCCCCTCTGAATTCATTAAACATACAAAATAATGGACACACAAACAACAGTGTGTTTTCAAATCATACATTTTGTACACCCATGCTACACTCACCTTAGGTCTGCCGATGATCCGCATCTTTGCCGATATTTAGATGAGCTGGGAGGCGGAAGAAGCTGGACAGCCAACATAGCAGTAGCCAGTGGCACATATTTTTGGTTTCAAAACAGCGCTTTGGGTGATGGATAGGTGTCACTCATGTGCTTTCCATTCTTTATACCCGGGGTTCCCAACCCGCGGACCGGGGTCCGGATCCGGACCGGATCGCCATATCATCCGGACCCGAGATTAATTGTAGAATTTTTTTTTTTTTTTTTGACAGGCGAGTCTATTTCATGCCGTAACATTACTTTTCCCTATCCAAGCACTGCACTGAGCAAGCATTGGAAGGTACCAACCAATCGTGTGAGAGTCATACTACCCATGTGATTCTATCTAGCCAATGAAATCGCCACCTTGAATTCAGAGCGAGGTGCTACGAGTGAGTCTCTGTACGACGACAAAACTGGCCCGCCATCAATTATATCTGGCCCGCTAGATGACGTTGATTTATTTTAATATATATATATATATATATATATCTTTTAAGTTTAACAATTATGTTTTAAGGCCGTAAAACCCCTAACCACACACTTTTATACACCTTATTACACGCATTTTGTACAGTACTCCCTTAATTAATCAGGACGCAGAACACACGTGCGGTTCTCACTCAGCCAATCAGGACGCAGAACCCCCCCCCCCCCCCATGGTCATGGACCGCGATGGAATTGTCAGGAAAAAAATTGGCCCGCGTCCAAACTTAGTTGCCGAACCCTGCTTTATACTGTCATTGACTAACACACATAACACTATCTAAACAGTCTGTGATAGGTTCACGTGGCTACATACTTTCTAAATTCTCTCTTGTTCATGTGCCTGTTGTCTGGCTCTGTATTTGATCTTGTTTTAGAATTTAAATTCAAAATTTGTCACTGACCATTTTCTTTTTGTCCGGTGATATTGTGATTCTACAGAAATCCCTCTGATGCAAAGTCCTTTACTTTGTTTCTGAAGGTGAATTTATAATGTTGCATTAGTCCTGCTGACATACACAACAGGGACAGAATATTAGAGGCACCTCTTATTACTACACAGGACCCTATTTTAATCTGCCAGTGCAAAGTTATCGGTCTTTGAAGTGCACACTGTGTGCAAAGGTTACAGTGGCTCTTCACAGTAGACTGCTTTTCAGAGTTAATAGTTTTGATGGGAGGTTTTTCTTTTCCAGTCCAAGCATTACAGTCTGAATAAACATGAGTGTATTTGCAATACATTTTGGGTAATCCAAATGCAAAGTATAAGTATGTCCAAATAACAGACAAACTGCTTGAGGCAGGTTTTTTAATATGGTCCATGACAATACATCCCTCCAGAATGATGGCAGTGTAGATGGGCTGGAGGTTCACTGAGCTTGGACACTCGTGAGGACTATCTTCACTGACAACTGTCAGTGCACCAACGGTGATGCATTCTAGGGCCTCATCTCTCACTGTTTCCTACAAAGACACACACACATTCTTCAGCATAGCAACGTATGCTCTTCTAAAATATTCCATATTTAAGGCTCTAAATACACATTCACAATGGATTGTTACAATGTATAGCCAAATAAATATATGTGGCATGATTAAAGCTGTAGAGGTACAGTATATGCATCCTTGAAAAGAGACACCTGATCCTTAGATTTTAAATGAATTAATGTGTATAATGTTTACATAGCAAATAATTTTTTTATTTACTGGGTGTTTACATACCTCTCAGACTGAAACCTCTCTACTGTATATTGTGCAGATAGAATTATATCTTCTATGTCAGCATGAGTATAGTTTTAAATGAATGCAAACCAACCATATTCTGAAGTGCAAGTATTTACAGAGGATGTCTTTTAGAATTCACTGGAGTCTTCAGCGAGCACAATGGGAATGCCTTTGAGGACAACATACCAAAGTGCTGTCAAGTCTGGTGTCTAATGATATAGAGAGAGAAAAGACCAGTTAACAGTGTAACTTATAAGGCACAAGTCAAAAGGCAATGCAACAGTTTGAGCTGGATCATCCCATTTAGAACTTAAACAATCTAAAGTTGTGAAAATATAACTACTTACCATCCAGCTCATATGCTGCATTAGCTCACTGAGTTTCTGGCCAACACACCTTTTTTGTTTTGAAATGTTCGATGAAACATGGGGTGTACTGGTCCAGAGCTTCAAACAAGTCTCCCTCAAGATTCTTACTGGTCATTCTATTGAACTCCCACCTGAAAAAGTAGAGGCAGGGGTGGGTGGGGATATTTTATTTGTTGAGAACAAAAATAGTAGTTTACCTGTCTGTCTGTGAAGAGTGCTGGCCATCGTTCTGTACAGCGGGCTCCTTTGTTACAATCTCTTGTCTGCAAAGTGAAAATGACTGGTCCATCATTTGTGACATGAGAGTGCCAGTTGTTGTCTTAGTGATGGTAATGCTGTACCAGTGGACAGGATCTCAGTGTCTGCTGTGCTGCAGTCAATGTCTGATGTTGTGGGATGTCATCACCCATGCTCAATAATTAATCATCAATAATTATGGGGTTATATTCACCACATTTCTATTATCTCAAGTGGCATTTATGTAGGTTCACCTAGTTACTTACTCACCAGTGTTGCAGATGTATTTTGTGTGTGTCAGTGGAATATAATGGCAGCTAAATATAAACATTTGGGACTACTGAGAGCCTAATAGTTAATGTTTTAGAATTTCTTTATAGATAGATACATACATATCATGAACATACATTGAACATACATTAGAATTAACCTATAACACAGTATCCATACATTAAAATTAACCTGAGATAGATTTAAATTTAAAGGGGACATTTTATGAAAAAATCAACAACAACCATGTCCATTTTGCGTGAGCTGCTGCAACCTCACCCGCCTCTTGTGGCTTTGTCTCTGAGCACGCCAGTCAGATTCTGCTCCTGGCCACATAAAAAAAAAAAATTCAGAATTCGTACTTTTTTTCTCAGAATTCTGAGATTAAGAGTCAGAATTCTGACTTTTGAAACTCAGAATTCTGACTTTTTTCGGAACCTGCAGGACCACTTTATTTGAGCACTAGAAGAGACTGTGAAAATATCGGACTTGAGTGATTTTTTGTGCCTTCGAGGGGTCCCAGAAGACGCAATTAAACTGATGGAAGAGGAAAAGGTGAGTGAAAAGTCAATATGAGTTGGTTTGCTGGTGTTTGTAAAAGAGAAGCTGTAACAGAAATGAAGCATGTAAGGTGCAGACACAGTAGTACATTTGTTAGCTAATATGGTTGGGCGATTAGCTCTGTTCGTCACTGGTTTCTTATTTTGGGGCGATGTTTTATCATTATATCTATTTATACTATATATTATGACTATTGGTCTGCCCCCGAAGAACCGGTGAGAGCCAGGGCTGGGGGCACCGTAGACATACACGCAACCACCTGCACGAATTTACCGGAGATCACCCGCTGTTGGACTGATGATGATAGCCTGACAACAATGTTAAAATGTCACCCAACATTGTTAGCTCATATTATTGCAAATGAACGATGCGAATGTAAACACCTTGCTCTGGCGGACACTGTATTAGTTACCACAGGGGCTCTGGTCATTTTTACCTTCTCACCACAGGGTATTCTAACACTTGACTGTTTGAATGGGATTGTAATCACAGGACTATATATGCAATGTAATCTATTACAACAGGTTGTGTTGTCACTTGTCACATTTCAGAGCAAAATATTGGGAAAATAGAAGGTTATTGATGTTGGTCAGCACATGAAACGGGCTTGTGTAGGACCCAAATGCAGCACAACAGCAAGGGATACTTAGTAATGTTCTTTACTGAGGAACTCACAGCAGGCGATATGGCAGGTGAGAGAGAGGGAATAAGTCCTGAGTTCAATCGGAGAGTCTGTGGCAACGAACTGGAGCAGGGGGACAGACTGCCCGGGGAAACCTCCAAACAGCCAGGGAAACAGGCAGACAGACACCAGAAACACTGAGGCAGAACTCGTGGTCGGGGACGAAAAGCTGAGGTGATTACCGGGGCAGAGACAGACGAGCAGGTCAAAGGCAGGCATCTGAGGACCCCTCGTCCTCAGATGAAGAGTCCACAGAGGACGATGGCGGGTCCACCTCGCTAGGGCCGGGGATGGGTGGGGCACCAGAGGCGCTCAGGCGGGGGTTATCAGTGGACGGGCGTATCCTGGAGGGCTGGTCCGGGTGCTGCCGGTGGAAGTCAGTAATGAGCTGAGGGTCAAGGATGTAGCTGGCGGGGACCCACGACCTCTCCTCTGGACCATATCCCTCCCAGTCAACCAGGTACTGGATGCCCCTCCCACGGCGACGAGAGCGGATAAGCCGTCGAACCGTGTAGGCTGGGTCTCCATTGATAAGGCGAGGTGGCGGAGGAGTCGGGGTAGCAGGAATCAAGGGACTCTCCAGAACCGGCTTGATTTTTGAGACATGGAATGTGGGGTGTACTCGCATGGACCTGGGAAGCTTGAGGCGGACTGCAGCAGGGTTGATGACCTTCTGAATTTCGTAGGGGCCGATGAACTTGGGTGCCAGTTTCTTCGAGTCGACCCGGAGTGGTAGGTCCCGGGTTGACAACCACACCTTCTGTCCCACTTGATAAGCAGGAGCCGAGGTGCGGCGACGATTGGCCAAGGCTGTGTAACGGCCCACCGACCGCAGGAGAGTGGATCTGGCCTGGGACCAGGTGCGGCGACACCGGCGGATGAAAGCCTGTACAGAGGGGCAAGAAACCTCCCTCTCCTGGGCTGGAAATAGGGGTGGCTGGTATCCATAAGCACACTGAAAAGGGGAGAGACCAGTGGAGGAGCTGAGGAGTGTGTTATGGGCATATTCTACCCAGAGCAACTGCTGCGACCAGGAAGTGGGGTGACTGGAGACCATACACCGGAGAGCCACCTCCATCTCCTGGTTTTTCCGCTCCGTCTGGCCGTTAGATTGAGGATGAAACCCGGATGACAGGCTGGCCGTGGCCCCGATGAGAGAGCAGAACTCTCTCCAAAAAACCGAGGAGAACTGCGGCCCTCGGTCAGAGACCACATCGACTGGAAGACCATGGAGCCGGAATATGTGCTGGAGGACCAGTTCAGCAGTCTCTTTGGCTGAAGGGAGCTTGGGCAGGGGAATGAAGTGGGCCATCTTGCTAAACCGGTCTACCACGGTAAGGATAGTGGTGTGTCCTAGAGATGGTGGTAGACCGGTCACAAAGTCCAGAGATATGTGGGACCAGGGACGATGGGGAACTGGAAGCGGGAGCAGGTGACCAGCAGGAGCCTGGTGGGAGGATTTGTTCCGGTTGCAGACAGGGCAGGCCTTGACAAACCCCTGGGTGTCCAGGTCCAGGGAGTCCCACCAGAATCGGCGCTGAAGAACCTCCTTGGTCCTCTGGATCCCTGGATGGCAGGTGAGGTGCGTGTTGTGGGCCCACTGGAGCACCTCAGAACGGAGGTGGGCCGGGACGAAGAGCCGGTTGGGAGGACAGGCGCTGGGACCTGGTTGCTCCTCCAGCGCCGTCCTAACTCTCTCCTCAATCCCCCATGTAATGGCGGCGGCCAGGCGAGCAGAGGGAAGGATGGTGTCCGCTGCTGTGGAAACCTCTTCCTCTTCCTTCAGGAACTGGCGGGAGAGGGCGTCAGGCTTAACGTTGCGGGTTCCCGGGCGATAGGAGAGAGTGAAATTGAATCGGGTGAGAAAGAGGGACCAGCGGGCCTGCCTGGAGTTCAGTCTTCTGGCTGACCTGATGTATTCTAGGTTCTTGTGGTCCGTCCATACGAGAAATGGTTGTTCGGCCCCCTCCAGCCAGTGACGCCACTCGTCCAGTGCCAATTTGACCGCCAGAAGCTCCCGATTTCCAATGTCATAGTTCATTTCTGCGGGAGTCAGGCGTCGAGAGAAAAAGGCGCAGGGGTGGAGCTTCTGGTCATCAGTAGCCCGCTGAGACAGGACAGCCCCCACCCCGACATCAGAGGCGTCTACTTCCACCACGAACTGTCTCTTGGGGTCGGGCATACGCAGGATAGGCGCAGAGGTGAAGCGATTCTTGAGGGTCTGGAAGGCATCTGTGGCGGCGGAGGACCAGCTGAAGGGGACTTTGGAGGAGGTGAGAGCTGTGAGAGGGGCTGCCACCGTGCTGTATCCCCGAATGAAACGACGGTAAAAATTGGCGAACCCCAGGAATCTTTGTAGCTGCTTCCGGGAGTCAGGAACAGGCCAGGCGGCGACGGCTGAGACCTTGGCTGGATCCATCTGGATGCTCCCCTGGCCGACAATGTATCCAAGAAAGGAGACTGATGGAGCATGGAACTCGCATTTCTCTGCCTTAACAAACAGCGAGTTTTCCAGGAGCCGTTGAAGAACCCCCTGAACATGGTGGATGTGGTCCTCCTTGGCCTTGGAGAAAATTAGAATATCATCCAAGTAGACGAAGACATGCTTGTTAAGCATGTCCCGGAGCACGTCGTTGACCAGAGCCTGGAAGACGGCGGGGGCGTTGGTGAGGCCAAAAGGCATCACCAGGTATTCATAGTGTCCAGTAGGTGTGTTGAATGCTGTCTTCCACTCGTCGCCCTCCCGAATTCGCACCAGGTGGTAGGCGTTGCGGAGGTCCAGTTTGGTGAAGATGGTAGCCCCCTCCAGGAGTTCAAAGGCAGACGAGATGAGGGGGAGGGGATACCGATTCTTCACCGTTATGTCGTTGAGGCCTCGGTAGTCGATGCAGGGCCTCAATGATTTGTCCTTCTTCTCGACAAAAAAGAACCCCGCTCCAGCAGGGGAGGATGACGGACGGATGATGCCAGCCGCCAGGGAGTCGTTAATGTAGTCCTCCATGGCCTTCCTCTCTGGTGCGGACAGGGAGTATAGACGACCTCGGGGAGGACTGGTGCCGGGTAGAAGATCTATGGCACAGTCATATGGACGGTGTGGAGGCAAAGAGGTCGCCTTCGCCTTGCTGAAAACCTCCCTGAAATCGTGGTACTCTGGCGGGACCCCCATCAGATCAGGAGCCAACGTGGTGCAGGGCCTGGACTGAGGAGCGGAGGCCTGCTTGAGACAGACTTGGTGACAGGCCGAGCTCCAGCCCAGAATGGCTCCCGTCGCCCAGTCTATGTGGGGATTGTGGCGCCGGAGCCAGGGATATCCCAAAATGAGTGGGATACGCGGAGAGTCCAAGATGTGAAACGTGATAGTTTCGTGGTGGTTGCCGGAGAGAAGCATCTGCACTGGAACAGTCTGATGAGTGACGGTCCCCAGCAGGTGACCGTCCAGGGCGTTGGCGGGGACAGGCTGAGGCAGCGGAACCCTTTCTATCTCCAACTGCTGGGCCAGCTCTTCATTTATAATGGAGACGTCGGCGCCAGAGTCAATGAAGACGGCAAGGGAGTGGGAGCCCCCTGGTAGCAGCAGGCGACCATGGCAGAGGGGGCGTTTCCTGAGGGACAGTTCAGAGGTCGGACTCACCAGTACATCCCTCGCTACTGGTGAGACCTGGCTTTTTGCTGGACACCTGGAGACGAAGTGTCCGTCTTGTCCACAGTACAGACATAGGTTGTGTCTTTGACGACGCTGGCGTTCCTCTGGTGACAGAGTGGTTCTGCCAACCTGCATAGGTTCTGAATCTCCCCTCTGAGGTTCAGGCCGGGAAGAGGATACCTCCGGTACTGCACGGAACTGGGAAGGAAGAGGATGCCCAAACCGTCCTCGCCGTCTCTCCTCCCGCCTGGCCTGGATGCGTCGGTCCACCCGCCGTGTGAGTTCGATGAGCTCATCCAAAGTGGCAGGGAGATCATATGACACCAGCTCGTCCTTAACATACTCCTCAAGCCCCTGTAGGTAGGCGTCGCACTGGGCCTCGGTGTTCCATTTACTCTGGCGAGCCCTGGTGCGAAAGTCAATAGAGTAGTCAGCCACGGAGCGGTCCCCCTGGTGGAGGTTCAGGAGACCGCCCATAGCATCTGGACCCTGGGAAGGTGGGCCAAAAACCTTCCGGAGCTCAGCAGCGAAGTCTCTGAAGGAGCTGCAAGCAGGAGTTTGACGTTCCCATTCAGCGGTTCCCCACAGGCGGGCCCTCCCCGTGAGGTGATTAATGGTGAACGCCACTTTGGCCTCCTCAGAGGCGAATGTGTGTGGCTGCAGGGCGAACAGGATTGAGCAGTTCGTAATAAACGGATTACAGACCTCTGGGTTCCCCGCATAACGTTCCGGAGCCCCAACTCGGGGTTCAGAAACTGGACCAGGTGGCGTTGGTTGGAGTACGGCAGCAGGCGCTGTTGCAGGTAGGTTCTGGACCATATTCTGTGAGAGCACAGTAGTGAGCTGCTGGATCTGTGAAGCTAATGCCGCTAATGTCTGCTCCTGGTTAGCGGCAGCCTGTTGTTGAGTGACGGTAGCCTGGCGTACCTCGGCTGCGGTGGAAGCAACCAATGCCTCGTGTCGCTGGAGAATGTTCTCCACCCTCTCCAGGCGTAGCTCTGGCGAAGCGGTGTGTGCTGGATCCATGCTTTGGCCAGATTGTACTGAAACGGGCTTGTGTAGGACCCAAATGCAGCACAACAGCAAGGGATACTTAGTAATGTTCCTTATTGAGAAACTCACAGCAGGCGATATGGCAGGTGAGAGAGAGGGAATAAGTCCTGAGTTCAATCGGAGAGTCTGTGGCAACGAACTGGAGCAGGGGGACAGACTGCCCGGGGAAACCTCCAAACAGCCAGGGAAACAGGCAGACAGACACCAGAAACACTGAGGCAGAACTCGTGGTCGGGGACGAAAAGCTGAGGTGATTACCGGGGCAGAGACAGACGAGCAGGTCAAAGGCAGGCATCGGAGGACCCCTCGTCCTCAGATGAAGAGTCCACAGAGGACGATGGCGGGTCCACCTCGCTAGGGCCGGGGATGGGTGGGGCACCAGAGGCGCTCAGGCGGGGGTTATCAGTGGACGGGCGTATCCTGGAGGGCTGGTCCGGGTGCTGCCGGTGGAAGTCAGTAATGAGCTGAGGGTCAAGGATGTAGCTGGCGGGGACCCACGACCTCTCCTCTGGACCATATCCCTCCCAGTCAACCAGGTACTGGATGCCCCTCCCACGGCGACGAGAGCGGATAAGCCGTCGAACCGTGTAGGCTGGGTCTCCATTGATAAGGCGAGGTGGCGGAGGAGTCGGGGTAGCAGGAATCAAGGGACTCTCCAGAACCGGCTTGATTTTTGAGACATGGAATGTGGGGTGTACTCGCATGGACCTGGGAAGCTTGAGGCGGACTGCAGCAGGGTTGATGACCTTCTGAATTTCGTAGGGGCCGATGAACTTGGGTGCCAGTTTCTTCGAGTCGACCCGGAGTGGTAGGTCCCGGGTTGACAACCACACCTTCTGTCCCACTTGATAAGCAGGAGCCGAGGTGCGGCGACGATTGGCCAAGGCTGTGTAACGGCCCACCGACCGCAGGAGAGTGGATCTGGCCTGGGACCAGGTGCGGCGACACCGGCGGATGAAAGCCTGTACAGAGGGGCAAGAAACCTCCCTCTCCTGGGCTGGAAATAGGGGTGGCTGGTATCCATAAGCACACTGAAAAGGGGAGAGACCAGTGGAGGAGCTGAGGAGTGTGTTATGGGCATATTCTACCCAGAGCAACTGCTGCGACCAGGAAGTGGGGTGACTGGAGACCATACACCGGAGAGCCACCTCCATCTCCTGGTTTTTCCGCTCCGTCTGGCCGTTAGATTGAGGATGAAACCCGGATGACAGGCTGGCCGTGGCCCCGATGAGAGAGCAGAACTCTCTCCAAAAAACCGAGGAGAACTGCGGCCCTCGGTCAGAGACCACATCGACTGGAAGACCATGGAGCCGGAATATGTGCTGGAGGACCAGTTCAGCAGTCTCTTTGGCTGAAGGGAGCTTGGGCAGGGGAATGAAGTGGGCCATCTTGCTAAACCGGTCTACCACGGTAAGGATAGTGGTGTGTCCTAGAGATGGTGGTAGACCGGTCACAAAGTCCAGAGATATGTGGGACCAGGGACGATGGGGAACTGGAAGCGGGAGCAGGTGACCAGCAGGAGCCTGGTGGGAGGATTTGTTCCGGTTGCAGACAGGGCAGGCCTTGACAAACCCCTGGGTGTCCAGGTCCAGGGAGTCCCACCAGAATCGGCGCTGAAGAACCTCCTTGGTCCTCTGGATCCCTGGATGGCAGGTGAGGTGCGTGTTGTGGGCCCACTGGAGCACCTCAGAACGGAGGTGGGCCGGGACGAAGAGCCGGTTGGGAGGACAGGCGCTGGGACCTGGTTGCTCCTCCAGCGCCGTCCTAACTCTCTCCTCAATCCCCCATGTAATGGCGGCGGCCAGGCGAGCAGAGGGAAGGATGGTGTCCGCTGCTGTGGAAACCTCTTCCTCTTCCTTCAGGAACTGGCGGGAGAGGGCGTCAGGCTTAACGTTGCGGGTTCCCGGGCGATAGGAGAGAGTGAAATTGAATCGGGTGAGAAAGAGGGACCAGCGGGCCTGCCTGGAGTTCAGTCTTCTGGCTGACCTGATGTATTCTAGGTTCTTGTGGTCCGTCCATACGAGAAATGGTTGTTCGGCCCCCTCCAGCCAGTGACGCCACTCGTCCAGTGCCAATTTGACCGCCAGAAGCTCCCGATTTCCAATGTCATAGTTCATTTCTGCGGGAGTCAGGCGTCGAGAGAAAAAGGCGCAGGGGTGGAGCTTCTGGTCATCAGTAGCCCGCTGAGACAGGACAGCCCCCACCCCGACATCAGAGGCGTCTACTTCCACCACGAACTGTCTCTTGGGGTCGGGCATACGCAGGATAGGCGCAGAGGTGAAGCGATTCTTGAGGGTCTGGAAGGCATCTGTGGCGGCGGAGGACCAGCTGAAGGGGACTTTGGAGGAGGTGAGAGCTGTGAGAGGGGCTGCCACCGTGCTGTATCCCCGAATGAAACGACGGTAAAAATTGGCGAACCCCAGGAATCTTTGTAGCTGCTTCCGGGAGTCAGGAACAGGCCAGGCGGCGACGGCTGAGACCTTGGCTGGATCCATCTGGATGCTCCCCTGGCCGACAATGTATCCAAGAAAGGAGACTGATGGAGCATGGAACTCGCATTTCTCTGCCTTAACAAACAGCGAGTTTTCCAGGAGCCGTTGAAGAACCCCCTGAACATGGTGGATGTGGTCCTCCTTGGCCTTGGAGAAAATTAGAATATCATCCAAGTAGACGAAGACATGCTTGTTAAGCATGTCCCGGAGCACGTCGTTGACCAGAGCCTGGAAGACGGCGGGGGCGTTGGTGAGGCCAAAAGGCATCACCAGGTATTCATAGTGTCCAGTAGGTGTGTTGAATGCTGTCTTCCACTCGTCGCCCTCCCGAATTCGCACCAGGTGGTAGGCGTTGCGGAGGTCCAGTTTGGTGAAGATGGTAGCCCCCTCCAGGAGTTCAAAGGCAGACGAGATGAGGGGGAGGGGATACCGATTCTTCACCGTTATGTCGTTGAGGCCTCGGTAGTCGATGCAGGGCCTCAATGATTTGTCCTTCTTCTCGACAAAAAAGAACCCCGCTCCAGCAGGGGAGGATGACGGACGGATGATGCCAGCCGCCAGGGAGTCGTTAATGTAGTCCTCCATGGCCTTCCTCTCTGGTGCGGACAGGGAGTATAGACGACCTCGGGGAGGACTGGTGCCGGGTAGAAGATCTATGGCACAGTCATATGGACGGTGTGGAGGCAAAGAGGTCGCCTTCGCCTTGCTGAAAACCTCCCTGAAATCGTGGTACTCTGGCGGGACCCCCATCAGATCAGGAGCCAACGTGGTGCAGGGCCTGGACTGAGGAGCGGAGGCCTGCTTGAGACAGACTTGGTGACAGGCCGAGCTCCAGCCCAGAATGGCTCCCGTCGCCCAGTCTATGTGGGGATTGTGGCGCCGGAGCCAGGGATATCCCAAAATGAGTGGGATACGCGGAGAGTCCAAGATGTGAAACGTGATAGTTTCGTGGTGGTTGCCGGAGAGAAGCATCTGCACTGGAACAGTCTGATGAGTGACGGTCCCCAGCAGGTGACCGTCCAGGGCGTTGGCGGGGACAGGCTGAGGCAGCGGAACCCTTTCTATCTCCAACTGCTGGGCCAGCTCTTCATTTATAATGGAGACGTCGGCGCCAGAGTCAATGAAGACGGCAAGGGAGTGGGAGCCCCCTGGTAGCAGCAGGCGACCATGGCAGAGGGGGCGTTTCCTGAGGGACAGTTCAGAGGTCGGACTCACCAGTACATCCCTCGCTACTGGTGAGACCTGGCTTTTTGCTGGACACCTGGAGACGAAGTGTCCGTCTTGTCCACAGTACAGACATAGGTTGTGTCTTTGACGACGCTGGCGTTCCTCTGGTGACAGAGTGGTTCTGCCAACCTGCATAGGTTCTGAATCTCCCCTCTGAGGTTCAGGCCGGGAAGAGGATACCTCCGGTACTGCACGGAACTGGGAAGGAAGAGGATGCCCAAACCGTCCTCGCCGTCTCTCCTCCCGCCTGGCCTGGATGCGTCGGTCCACCCGCCGTGTGAGTTCGATGAGCTCATCCAATGTGGCAGGGAGATCATATGACACCAGCTCGTCCTTAACATACTCCTCAAGCCCCTGTAGGTAGGCGTCGCACTGGGCCTCGGTGTTCCATTTACTCTGGCGAGCCCTGGTGCGAAAGTCAATAGAGTAGTCAGCCACGGAGCGGTCCCCCTGGTGGAGGTTCAGGAGACCGCCCATAGCATCTGGACCCTGGGAAGGTGGGCCAAAAACCTTCCGGAGCTCAGCAGCGAAGTCTCTGAAGGAGCTGCAAGCAGGAGTTTGACGTTCCCATTCAGCGGTTCCCCACAGGCGGGCCCTCCCCGTGAGGTGATTAATGGTGAACGCCACTTTGGCCTCCTCAGAGGCGAATGTGTGTGGCTGCAGGGCGAACAGGATAGAGCAGTTTGTAATAAACGGATTACAGACCTCTGGGTTCCCCGCATAACGTTCCGGAGCCCCAACATTTTTACTACAACAACATTCATTTCTGTGTTCACAGATTTTCAAATCATGTGTCTATTGGAGAGTTTAACATGTTGACTTGAACAGAATAAACACACACACACACACACACACACCATGTCTTAATGGCACACATACAGAAACACCATACGCCTTACAGCCAGCCCACATTACTGCCCCTAGGGTGAAAATCTTGCACTTTCAGACACACACACACACAAAATGCTGACATTTGCCTTGCAGCACAGAGATGTGTGTTGATATGAAGTCTTAGTCACACAAAATGGATCATTTTTAAAAAACAGAGGCAAGTAAACCACTGATTATCTGTGTCCGTCTTATGAAGGACATGATCAAAGCACTTCAATAACTGGATATGTAAAGTATCACCATTTCCACTTATTTCAGTGGATTCAAACCAAACTTGGTGTGTTCAGGAGTTGGCCACGATGTCTGATGACAAGTGTTCACATTTATGGTGCCCCCTATGGCTCGGGCTTTGGTAGACATGTTCCCAATCTTGTTTTAAATATGTTTTTATTCATGATAATCAGATAAATGGTAAATGAGTTTTTTTTTTTTTTTCATTATCAGTGTTTTTTTCAGGTCATTCATATTGCTTTTGGCAGACTTTATGATCCAGGAGGCTTTATTGTAATCGACATTGAACTGGATTTATGGCTCAGATTTCAATCAGACTTTTGCTGAGAGCTGTGGCCTTTCCAAAATTGCACATTTGGGCCTAAATTACAGCGCCGAAATCTGGTTGGCGGTTGGGATCCTGAAAGTGAAACATGACCTACTTTACATTCAGCCAAACAAACCACTCTTTTCAGGCCTGTGGTCCTGTTTGCTCCTGTTTCCATACCCGACAGTGATGTTCCCTGTCAGGGTAATGTTAATAGATAAAAAATGATCTGTGACATCTGTCTAGGCATAAGGCACCTTTCTTGCTTTGTGGGTGACATGGTCCCTGCTACCTTTGCCCACACATTCAAAACACAGTCAATTAAACTCGGCATTACAGCATTACATTCAGCTTGTTGTGTGCATTGCTGCATTGAATTTATTGATCATATAATATTTTTTTCTGGGAAAGGAAATGTGTGTACCTGCTTTGGGTAAAAGTTAAATAAATCCAATAGGAAATATATAAGGCTGCTCACAGCCAAACAGCTCACATTAGCATTTCCAATTTGGGCATGCAGTCGTGGTTCTACACATATTGTGGCGGTTGTGGCTTGGAGATAAAGCTAATCTAATCTAGCTAAAGCTAGAACTAATAAGATGATCGGCGGTTTGAACCCCTCCAGTCTGCATGTCGAAGTGTCGGTGGGCAAGATACTGAACCCCAAATTGCTCCCGTAGCCTGTGCCATCGGTGTATGAATGTGTATGAATGTGTGAATGAGATATGTAGTGTAAAGAGCTTTGAGTGGTCAAAAGACTAGAAAGGCACTATATAAGTACAGTCCATTTACCATTTACCATATATATTGAACAGAAGTAGTGATCAGCAGGACATAAGTGATCAGTGGACATAAGTAAATTAAAGTGTTGGAAATAGAAGGGAAAATGGGAGCAGGAACTGTGAGGCCAAGGTAAATATGAAAACATGAAACCTTGGATTGTTCAGGGATGCAGGGCATGACCTGAGATTTTCTGTCAGAGATACAGGTGCTTAGATTGTCACTGCTAGTCATAAAATGTTATAATTTTAGCATTATCTTCTTTTCTGTGCCAACTGTGTGGGCACCTGGCCTCAGGCAAAACAGCTAAGGATATAACCAAAAGCAAGCTGGACTGTGAAATAGCATTGAAGGATTTTTGAATGTACCAGTGCAATTGAAAGGTCCATCAAATGAATTTTATTCTATATAGCACTAAAACTGAACAAAAGACCCCCCCCCCCAACACCCCCCCAACTTAAAAAGACTTAATATAAGTTGAACAGGTTGCCGCTTGAACAGAGCTCAAGAAGTCTCGGACAACCAGCGACTCAGAGTTAATGTATCTCAAGGCTACGTGTTGCTGGCCAAGTAACTCCAAGGTTACACTGTAACCAACACTTGTCTCCTTGAAAATAGAAGTGGAACTGCAGTACTGCTCCCATGTGATGCCTACTGCATCTGGAGTTGAGCTCATTATAATTTTCACTGCACATTTTGTAGGGTATTCTAATTCCATTTCAAAGTTTTGAGAATGATGACAAAGTTAATGAAGTTGAAGAATTACTCACATTGTCATGTTCAGTAACACACACATCTAACAAAGACATTTCCATTCCAATCACCGCTCTCCAGCACAGTGAATAAATGTAAACACAGTGATTGCATGACAGTAATCACTGTGTAAGAAACAAACAGAAATGAAAAGAGGACAGGGAAGTGCTCCTCTGCATGAGTCACAGCAGATGAATGTAGGTATTTATCTTGTACACTCTCCATGCTCCCGGTTCATTTCCATTAAAATGGGACCTTCAAACATATACATAATAACAGTCTTAGCATCTTTCATCTGTAATGTCAATTTAAATGTTGTTTTGTTTTGTTACACTGTTACAACTTGCCCATTACCATTAGTTAGAGTTTCAGATAGTGGTGTTTCAGATACAGTATTTTGTATTCTTTATGACACACACCTGATTGAAATCCCAGATTTTGTTCATTGAGACAGAGAGACAATCTGAGAACAATAAGATCACTCTATAGAGTGACACCGATAATTGAATCATACAGAACACACCTGGACTAAATAATCAGGATTTACAGAATGAAAAAGAATTTATAATCGCATTAACTCTTGGGTCGGGTTAAAATCAACCCCTTTAGACATTTCACAGCAGTAAAAATACCCTACATGTCATTCTTTGAACCTGACATTTGATAACTTTTCCTAATAATGAAAATACGCTTCTTTTGTATACTTTTGTACAGGTGCGTGTGCGTCCATGTGTGTGTGTATGGCACTAAGGTGCTTTATTTTAAAGTGAGCAGCAAAAGTTTGAAGTGTTTTATTGGGGGTTAATCCAATATAATTGGGAGAGTGACATACTAGGCTTGCACTACTGAGCGAAAGACAAAACAAAGGTTCAACCATGTCTGGGCTAGTGAACCTAAGTGAGGGAACCGTTGCCTTCTCTAATTCACACACACACACACCTGGCCTGACCACTGGAAGCAGGACATTTTGATGTGTGGACATGAGAATCGCCTACCTTAGCCATAGCTGCAATCATCTTTTGTCCATAAAGATGACAGATGGCATTAGAATTATCCATCTACACTTTTAAAGGTAAATGACAGAAAATTCTTGGTTAGCACACTGTTGACATGTAAAGATATCACTCAGGTGTAAAATGGTAGATTATTGTCATGGAAACTGTGCTGAGTTTGGTGGCAAGTGCCAAAATATTTCAGCCTGGACCAACATGATGGGCCCACTGGAGGGGATCACTGCCACTGTCATGGCAGACCCACCTCGTCATGTGTCAGTGGATACAGTAGGATAGTGTTCGTATACGTCCAAACCTGAAGGTTACACATTTAAAACCAGGGCTTGGTAGATTAAGAACTAGGAAGAAGAGTAATACTCTTATATTAATTTAAGTAACTCCTCAAATGTATTCAGTTCAATTCAATTCAATTTTATTTATATAGCTCCATATTATAACAAAGTCATCTCATGACACTTTTCATGCAGAGCAGGTGTAGACCGTACTCTTTATAATATTATTTACAGAGACCAACAGTTCCACCATGAGAAAGCACTTGGTGATGGTGGTGAGGAAAAACTTCCTTGTAACAAGCAGAAACCTCGGGCAGACCTAAGCTCATTGGTAGACGGTCATCCGGTTGAGTTAAAGATAGAGAGGGGCAGATAGAGAGAGAGAGGAGGGATAGACAGATAAATAGAGAGAGACAGAGAGACACGGATGCACAGCAGAAAATCATCAACTAACTATAAACTGTAATGGAGATATTGTATCAGTAATGACAGTGGTAATATGTGTAGTGGACGTCATGCAGGACCACAGCAGCAGCCACGATCCATGAGAACCTGCTGGACGACAGAGCACAGAAACTATGTAAATGTAGTGTTTGATTCTTGTAGATGATCTTATTGGTTGTGAGTTTCAATGGCCGCTGATTGGTTGTTCACTAGCCTTGGCATACCATGTGTTCTGCACATTACATTGTCAGTGTTGTCAGTTTAAACTTATACAGTTGGATACATAAACCATTTCTGTACCTATACTAAAAGTAGAAATAGACAAAAGTAGTAAAATAAACTGTAAAATGTTATATAAGCTCTTTACAATGTATATCCAAGTCAAATTCAATGTAATCAAGGTTAAGTAAATCCAATTACCTTCGTTTTTATTTACACCAGCAAATATCTATCAAAGCATTTGCCAGTGAAACTGGAGTGGATGAAAAAGCTGAAAAACCTCATGTTTTATGAGGTGAGAGGTGCCAAAAACATTCTGCCCAGTTCCTTTAGTTTCTATCACCATCAATTAGCAAAAAGGAAAATGTTGCAAAAGTATGAAATGTCAATTTCAGTGTCATTGGCTTTTATAAATAAATCAGGACAACTGAACAGGTTTTACAGTGAGACATGAGGGAGACACAGACTGACCAAAAAACTGGAGGAAATAAAAATACAAGCAAGAAAGCATTCAGGGAAACTAGACGTATTTAGTGTAATCCATGACAGCAACATCTACCTTCTGAAAGAGGTTAAATATCAAACATGAACTCGTCAATAAATGTCAGATACTCAATGAGACAACATCATTAAGTGAAAAGGTAAACTAAAATACTTGCATGCATCAAAGACTGAAGTGAGAAATGTCGTGCATGATATAATTAGAAGTACCATAATCATCATTAGAAGCTGCATGAGATTTAAGTTAAAAATGCATTCATCTCATCACTTAAGGACATTGATTGGCATGCTTGTCAGCAGGACAACATCAGTTAGAATTACAAAGAGGTGTTACAAAAATAAGCCTTACGGCTATTTTCTGATCAGCCACCAGATTTGAAGCACAAAAAAAAAAAAACAGTCAGTCGTCAGGTAAATAAGGTTAGGGAAAGGCTGCAGTCCCGGGAAACCAATGCTGAATGTAAGGAAACAGAAAATCAGCAGTCTGACACCCTTCATCACACCCCAGCCTCCTCTATTGGAGCTAATGTTTAATGTTGATCTATATCAACACAATCACACTTGTCCCTTCTTTGCTTCCAACAAACAAGAGCTGCTGGTGGTTCTTGTCACTTAAATGTAGACATGTTTTTATAGGCATTTCAACAAAGGACAAATGGTGGTGTTGAGTAAGAATAAGAATGTTTTCATAATTCTACATAACCTAAAGTGGTACTGCACTCTGTGATGAAACACATCAATGCTGGTGTTCATCGACATTCTTACTAACTTTTTGTGAGTAAAAGCCAACAGTTATTGTGACACACAAACTCTCTGGTGGATTATGTACTCTATGGGATGGTGATCCAGTCTTATATATACCAGTGCACATACATACATACATTGTTTGGGGGTAGGGCCTCTCAAATCAATCAGCCCAGTGAATCTATTTTCATATTTGATTCCACATTGTGCTTACATCTGTCAGGGTCTCGAGCTGCTGGAAATAAGAGTATAGAGGTCAGGGTGGTTGGTAGCACATTATGCAAGAGACAAGAGTTAGTGTCCTATCATGCACTGCCATTAATGTTTGAATTTAGCATTTTAACCATAACTATACATTTATATGATAAACACTTCCTGATTCAAGATTTCTGGGAAAAAGAATATTTCCTTCTATCTCTCTTTTCATTTGAAATTGTCTGATCACATAACTATTAACAATGCTGTACTGAAAAATTAAAACTCACTCATCAAACATTCACCACACTTCCTCTCATTACTTGCCTGGCCTGGAGGGAGAGAGAGGGATGAGTGGGTGAAGGAGAAGAGGAATGATGAGAGGAAAGAAGAGATTGTGGTTTGAATGAGACATACAGTATGAGACCATCTGATATATGGTAGCTGTTGCACAGGATTTTAGGAACAGCAAGGTTTTCTGTCAAAGGTTCCATGAGCACACCAAAGGCCCTGCGGTACTGGTTCACTTCCTGGGAGTCTCTCTTCTACAGATAAATTCTGTGAAGAAGAGGCTCATATCCTCTCTTTATATAATGTGGAATTATTTATAGAGCATATATCAAACAAAGATTAGTCTTTAACAAGTGAGAATGTGAAGTCACAAATGTGAACAGTGCTAACTAGAACAGAAAAGAAAAGAAAGCAAGAATCAAAGGCAGAAACTGAACAGACTTAAACTTCAGTAAAATAACAATATCAGTGCTTATAGAATTGTTTTATTTGGAATATGTTGCTGCTCTTAAGCTTTAAAGGGTTAAAGAGCCTCAAAAAATCCAATCAATCACAGCTTAATTTCTACAAGCAAATGACATTGTGTTTTTTCTGAATTTGTCCTCAGGCAGCACTTGCCCCCTGACTCTGCAAAATAAGTGTGAGATTTCTCCTCTAATCTCACACTTATTTTGCAGCTTGATTGATTGATATCTACCACTCATACAGGTAGTTGTCAGGGTAAGCCAAAAAGTCTGAACTGTTGAGGTTCCTTTACTGAATTCCTTACAAACTGTACACAAACTACACACATCTAAGTTTATTTTTGTAACGTTGTTTTAAATGTTTAAGTCAGTTAAAGTCAGTGTCAGTGTCAGAGGGGCCTTGTGATGAGGCTTGCTGCAATCAGGAAAAACTGTTATGGTGTGAGGTTTTGGTCTTAATGGACCCTTTTCTGCTTCCACAAAGAGCCTATGTGACTGTGATAGACTGTCTGACTAAACTTGTAGTGACACCTGGCATTATGAATTGGTAGATACAGATGTAGATACAGATGTTATATGTATTCTCAAGTCACTTTTTTTCTTTGTTTAGTTTGTTTTGAATACTTTGTGTTGTGCGCACACAAAGTATTCAAAACGAACATGAGGAATATCTGGTTGTATAAAGGTCTGTGTTTTCTGGTTAAAAATGGGGGACAGTGAATGTCAACATTGGTTCTGTTGTTCCCACTTCAATTTATTAATCAATGCTCATAATAAATTAATAAATGCCCTTCATAACAACACAACACAAAGAATTATTGAATTCATATCTCATTGCTTTTGCCTCTTAAATCCACGTCGTGGAGGATAGAGGTGTAAGGCTGAATGAAGGTAAAAGTAGAAGGCTTGTGGCAATCATTACAATTTGTGAAGTCTTCAGTATAAATCATCCTCTGTGAGAGTGTGTGTGTGTGTGTGTGTGTTTGAATTACAGCTTCCATGGATTCAAATAAAACCATCAAAGCATGGATACAAAACATTACACATCAAAGAATTCTGATCTGAGACAGTAATAAAAAGTTTGTTATACAACTTGCATTCAGCACAAAATGAAATCTAAATTCGAAATTCTCCTCTAAATGTAATTCTGTAAGCTTTCCCAATTTGTTAAATTAAAAATGCTGTATCCTGATAGCAATAATAATGATTATTATGGAAGTAATGGAAGTAATTCTGGAACTACTGACAGAGTCAGCAGGGAGGATGGATTATTTGGATTATTTCCACAAAGAAACTGGGCAATTCTTTTGTTTTTTGTTGTTTGTTCTTATATCAGAAATAGATATTTACAACCGTTGTTAGTGCTTTTTGTTTTTACTTTGTGTAATTTTAAAAAAGAGGAGTGTGTTTTTTAAGATTTTTTAGACAACTTGTGATTGTCAATTACTTTCTGCTTTTGAGATCAAGCAGCTTGTTCTCATTGAACTGCAGCATCATTTAGGAATGCTACTGGGCTGCAGAGGGTTAAACAGTTAGTGGCATTAAACCATTGCAGAAGAAGATGACACAATGTGAGTGATTGATGCTTTCAGCTCTTCACTGAAAGCTTGAGTGACACTTTGCATGTTTCATGTACATCCTCATGTATTCACTAGTAGCAGTCAGTCAGTCAGTCAGTGAGAGAAGCAGCCATCGAGCCACTGTGCCAGCACCACTCAGTAGTCAGGCAGTGTAATTGTTTCTTGTGTGTTGTTTTCTCTTGTCAGTCTACATTGCACAGCCTTTGTGACATCCTCCTCTTGCCTCCAACGCCCTCACCACCCCCAAAGCCCCAAGCAGCAAACCAATTATGAAAGGTAGAGAGAGAGCAGGGTTCAGTGTGGGGCAGATAGACACTCAAGCTCTCAGATGAAAGTGCTATCCTTGCCTCATTTAACATCACAGAGATAGAGTGACACAGGGAGAAGATGGGTAACATAGGGAGAAAGAGAAGGAAAAGCATGAGTGAGTGAGGTAGAGTCAGTGAACGGGGATCAGACTGAGGCAAAGATAGGTTGTGAGTCTGCATGGCGCTCAGGCCTCTCAGATTCAGGGAATCAGCTGGAGGTGTTAAAGGTTACACAGCAACATTTAGCAACACTATAGAGAGCCATAGTGATCACTCATTTTAGAAGAATGGGTCATATCAGGGTCAACTTCTTTCACTAAGAGGAAAGTTTTTGTCCCTTCCTCACTCAGAGGTGCTCTGAGAGTTTTCCTGAATCACTTTCAAGACAGAGCAACCTTCTACAAATGTTTACTCCAGTAATGATTGTTGTTAATACTGCTCCAGATATTTGTGGATCGACCCCTTCTTTAGCAATGACATAATCACTTATCTCAATGAACCATCATAATAGTAGTGAATAAAAACAAGAATTCTTTTTCATTATCTTTGGCTCAAAAATCAGTTAAAACGTGATACACACACATGCACACACTGGTGGAATGAGGTAAATATCGCTGTATGATGGATGCTTTGATGCTTTGATGAGCATGCAAGAGTCAAGAACAGGATATCTTTTTAGAGACAGAGACAACAGGAGGGAGGAAGAAAATATGTCATACTTCCCATCTCGTCAGTCTTTTAGAGTTTTATTTCAGCCGCATCATTGCTGTTCTGCATAAAAAAGTGTTAAATCAAATATTTTTTTAAGTAAACTGCTATATTTAGCTGTTCCTGCTCATCAATCCAGCTCCATAGAAACAAAAAAAAAGATGTTGAATGGAGCCCCTGAAAGCTGCACACACATGAACTTTAAATAAACATGAATTACTGAATTTCAAGTGTTATTAGAAACATATCTATTATCTGTAATATGAGAATGGTTAGTTTTAACTTTGTTTTCAAGCAGGAAAAAATGTCTGATCACAAACACAGTCCAATGTGAAATACATCACACACCAATGTTGGTCCTACTGTGAAATGGTTTCCCCCAAGACTTAGTTCCTTAGTAGTTGCTTCTTAATGTTAGGATTAGCTGCTATGCTAACATTAAGGAGCAAATGTTAGCTATCTAGTTTGGTAGCTAACAATAAAAAACTACTCAAACTAAATATTAAATTCACTTGACTGTAGTGAATGAGTAGTGAACATGAAATCATGTCTTCTTTGAAAAGTCTTGAAATGTCATACGTTTTATGAATATTAAGAGTTAAAAGTTGTAAATAACAAATGACTCTTCATCAGTCAGTGATCAAGGATCAGGGCTATGGTTTTAATATTAAATCCGTTCAGCCAATATATTTAGTATAGTTGAAAAACATCTTGCATGATCCAGATATTTGTGGAGCGACCCCTTCTTTAGCAGCTGATCACAATGTTTAATGAGGTCATAAAGCTTGCCTGAATGTTCTGTGAGCCAGTGAGAGGCTCGTATTGACTCTGGAGGCCTAATAGGATAATGTCTTTATTAAAGTATAACTGAAAGACTGTGGCACCAGTTGGGCACTAAAGAGAATGGAGGGGATGGGTGTGTTGTAAATGACATAGAACAACATAAATCACTGTGACCTTTTTATTTTACAAGTGAATTGCCAGCTAGTTCCAATAAGCCATTAGAGTCTCTGTGTTCCTTTAGTATCGAGTGATCAGTTACAGATGCCCTTGAAGACTTCCCATATTCAGTACTCATTGTATCACTACTGGACTCTCTGAGGAGGTCACTGTTAAGTAACCATACAACTATAATCTAACTATACTCTACAGTTTTCATAAATATTGTAGTCTATATTCATCAAAGTTCCCTAATGCAAGGAAATTTTTTATAATATGACCACCCCTCGCCTAAAGTGAGCTGGGATAGGCTCCAGCCCCACCGTGACTCTGATAAGGATAAGTGGTTACAGATAATGTATCAATGGACAATCTAGCTTCAAATCAAATCAATTTTATTTGTATAGCCCAAAGTCACAAAGTACATTTGCCTCAGAGGGCTTTACAATCTGTACAGGGAGTGACACCCTCTGTCCTTAGACCCTCGGTTCCAGTGAGGAAAAACTTGCCCACAAAAAACCTTTAACAGGGAAAAAATGTGGAAGAAACCTCAGGAAGAGCCACAGAGGAGGGATCCCTCTCCCAGGACGGACAGACGTGCAATGGATGTCACGTGTACAGGACCAATCAACATAAACATATTGTACAATTACAATGAATGACAAAATGACAACAGTAGCAGATATGGTAGCAATAATGACAGTAATAATATATGTAGCGGACGTCGTGCAGGACCACAGCAGCAACCATGATCCACGGGAACCTGCTGGACGACAGAGCACAGAAACTCCGGGGAAGAAGAAGTTTAGTTAGTAACATGCATTAATGAGACATGTATGTTTACAGATGGTGAGAGAGAGAGAGGGAGAGGGAGAGAAGGGAAGGAGAGTCCCCCGGAAGCATAACTAAGGGATGACTTGAGCCAGCCCTAACTATAAGCTCTATCAAAAAGGAAAGTCTTAAGTCTACTCTTAAAGGTGTTGACCGTGTCTGCCTCCCGAACCCAGAAAGGTAGTTTGTTCCACAGAAGAGGAGCCTGATAGCTGAAAGCTCTGGCTCCCAATCTACTTTTGGAAACTATAGGAACCACAAGGAACCCAGCGTCCTGAGAGCGCAGTGTTCTAGAGGGGTAGTAAGGTATTATGAGCTCTTTTAGATACGATGGTGCCTGACCATGAAGAGCTTTGTAAGTAAGGAGAAGAATTTTAAATTCTATTCTAGATTTAATAGGTAGCCAATGCAAGGAAGCCAAAATGGGAGAGATGTGATCTCTGATCTTGGTTCCTGTCAGAACACGTGCAGCAGCATTCTGAATTAACTGCAAAGTCCTAAGAGACTTATTAGAGCAGCCTGATAACAAAGAGTTACAACAGTCCAGCCTAGAAGTAACAAATGCGTGGACTAGTTTTACTGCATCAGCTTGAGAGACGATGCGTCTGATTTTAGCGATGTTACGTAAGTAGCGAGTAGCGAGTAGCGATGTTACTGTACTACACTACATGCAGCTGTTTCAGCAGACATTTGTAAAGTTCATCACTGTAGTATGTATTGTACTGCATGAATATTTTTTGGAACTGCACATCTACGTTTTGTACATTGTGCTTTCCATTTGTTTACAGTACTGACTGCTCAATAGATTTTGACTGGTTGCAGGTTCATATCAACAAAGAACAAGAATTACAGTATCACAGAGACAAAGGACAAGTTTGTGAGATGCAGGGTACAGTACTGTAAAAATAGGGGCACAAGGAGGAGGAAGAACAAAACAAACTGCAAAGACAAAGCAGAGTATTCATTTCTGATCAGTTTTGAGCTGCTATGATAGAACATGTTTTCATTCATCAAAAGACAATGACGGAAAGATATGAAATTTGTTTTGAGATTAAAAATGTACTCCTCCCTGAGAGCTATATGTTTTGAACAATGTGTTTTCTATTTTTTTGGTGTATTGTTTACTGACTGCTTGATAGTATATATCATTTTAATCACTTTGTGATCACTATGATTTGAGAGCAGAGTTTGGTAAAAACTGTTTTGAGGCGAAAGTTTCATTTATTCAAAAGGAGTCAGAGGTTTTGTAAATAGTGCTTGAAGATGAGTGTACGGTTTTATTGAACTAACTACTTTAGTTTAATAACTCCCACTGTAAAGGGTGTTTGAACTGGTGAAACAGTGTCACACCCAGGCTTGGACATCAGCTTACTGTTTCTTCACGGTTTATTTGCTGAAGCATTCACTATTACACATGCTAATGCTAACACCTAAACAATAATGTGCCGTCCGCCAGGTAAACAACTGCAACAACACAGAGATAAACAAAAGTACAACATGAATAACCTGGAGATATTATTAACTGTACATTTTGCATATTAGTGTGACTAGAGCAAAGTAATGAGGCTAGTGAGTCTCAAAGTTGAATTAAGCCACCTGAGGTTAAACTAAATTTCATAATTCATCTGACATGTAGTATATCATACTGCTGGTGATTTATACACTTCATTGCATTGTACAAAGCTGATCTTAAGATCTCCCCATGCCTGGAATCAGAATTTTATGTTAATGACACAAATATCTGATTTGGTGTAAGAATATGATTCTTCAGGTTTTGGCCCTTTTGTCCACTTGTTCAATGATCTTTCTCTTTTTCTAGGACCAGTAGCAGTGATAAGTGGTGAGGAAGACTCTGCCAGCCCCCTTCATCATGTGAACCATGGGATAATAAGCTCCTGTGCACTGGATGCCGGGGCAGATGCTGTGGTGATTGGAATGACCAGGATCCCTGTCATAGAGAACCCACAGTACTTCAGACATGGACACAACTGTAACAAACCCACCACCTGTAAGTAAAAACATCTAGTTGGGCTCACATGGACCCACACATACAGGTGTTGTATTATAAGTGGTGGAAAGTAACTAAGTATATTTACTTAAGGTACTTTACAATGTTTTCCTGTTCTGCTACTTTTTACCTCTACTCCACATTTCACATTCAAAGGGTCAATTACTGCATTTTTATTTAGAATAATTTATTTGCCAAATATAGATTCACATTACTTTCCAAATTTAAATTAATAATACAAAATATAATCAACAAATTGATTATGAATGTCAGCCCAATCATTTGATTGGTCACCGCAGTGTGAGGCCAGGTCATCACCCAAACTGGGAGCTGGTTCCTTCGATTCCTCTTCTATTTTTGGAGACTATAGGAACCACAAGGAAGCATGCACTGTGCTCTATATGGTACTCTGAGCTCTCTGTTTCTAATAGTTATAATTTAATAATTAAAGAAGCTTGTGACGTCATTACTTCTGAGGCCTATAGGAATACATGGCTCTCTGGAGCTGTGGCTCAGCGGTGGCTGAAAAGTCATGGCAGGCTGTGTATGAACAGGCAACTGGCAGGTGGTGAAATGAAGTGGGCAGTGCTTGGATAACTCAAGCTTTTGAACCACAAGCTAACTGTTCACAAATGCAATTCAAATCAAATCAGTTTTATTTGTATAGCCCAAAGTCACAAAGTACATTTGCCTCAGAGGGCTTTACAATCTGTACAGGGAGTGACACCCTCTGTCCTTAGACCCTCAGTTCGAGTGAGGAAGAATTTGCCCACAAAAAACCTTTAACAGGGAAAAAAGGTGGAAGAAACCTCAGGAAGAGCCACAGAGGAGGGATCCCTCTCCCAGGACGGACAGACGTGCAATGGATGTCACGTGTACAGGACAAATCAACACAAACATATTGTACAATTACAATGACTGATAAAATGATGATGAATCACAATGAATGATAAAATGACCACAGTAGCAGATATGGTAGCAATAATGACAGTAATAATATATGTAGTGGACGTCGTGCAAGATCACAGCAGCAGCCACGCATCACGCAAACTCTGCGGAGATGCGTAAGACAGAGGAGAGAGATAGAGAGAGAGAGAGAGAGAGGAGATTCGTAAGGGGATGTGGCTGCATCTTCAACCAATACCGTGCCTGGCTAGGCATAACCCTGGGGGGAGGGGGAGTCCCCCGGCAGTGTAATCCTATGGCAGCATAACTAAGGGATGACCTGAGCCAGCCCTAACTATAAGCTCTATCAAAAAGGAAAGTCTTAAGTCTATTCTTAAAAGTGTTGACCGTGTCTGCCTCCTGAACCCAGAATGGTAGTTTGTTCCACAGAAGAGGAGCCCGATAGCTGAAAGCTCTGGCTCCCAATCTACTTCTGGAGACTATAGGAACCACAAGGAACCCAGCGTCCTGAGAGCGCAGTGTTCTAGAGGGGTAGTAAGGTACTATGTGCTCTTTTAGATATGATGCTGCCTGACCATGAAGAGCTTTGTAAGTAAGGAGAAGAATTTTAAATTCTATTAGATTTTACAGGTAGCCAATGCAAGGAAGCCAAAATGGGAGAGATGTGATCTCTGATCTTGGTTCCTGTCAGAACACATGCAGCAGCATTCTGAATTAACTGCAAAGTCCTCAGAGACTTATTGGAGCAGCCTGATAACAGAGAGTTACAATAGTCCAGCCTTGAAGTAACAAATGCGTGGACTAGTTTTTCTGCATCCGCTTGAGAGACAATGCGACTAATTTTAGTGATGTTACGTAAGTGGAAGAATGCAGTCCGAAATTTGTTTTATGTGGATGTTAAAGGACAAATCCTGATCAAAAACAACTCCAAGATTCTTTACAGATCATGATGTTTGAATCCATAATCTGTGTGTTGTTCGTGAGGCAGAGTCATAATCGTCCATTTTGTTGACCAGAGATCGGACATTAGCGAGAAAGATGCTGGGTACAGGGATCCGGTGCGGTGTTAGCTTTAGCCTAGCTCCAGTGTTGGTCATCTTACTTTTAAAAAAGTAATTAGTTACAGTTACAAATTACTTCTGCCAAAAAGTAATTGAGTTAGAAACTCAGTAACCATACTGTAAAAGTAATTAGTTACTCAGCAAAGTAACTGTGATGTTATTTTTTATGTTCTATATCTATAACACTATTACGTTCAAAGATGTTTATATTAACTGGTTGAAGAATAAAAACACTATATATAGTATTTTAGAACATTTGGTATTTATTTGAACTTAGATTGCAGCCTTCCATATGATATGCATAGAAACAAAAACATATAAAAAATAAATATTGATATTATGCTTATGCTTCATAAGGTTAGACAAGCTTGTGGCAGACATGGATAAAATCTTTTTTCCTGGGCATAGCGTGCATGATACATTTACATTCTTGCCTTTAATTTCAATGAGGGAGAAGTAGTACTTCCTGTTGGAGAACGTTTACTCTGTTACTGAAAAAATAACGCTGTTACTCCCAACACTGCCTAGCTCGTAGCCCTCCACACTTGCCTCACCTTTGTTTTCGATCTTGGCACCGTCTGCGAGCACTTCCAGTGTTCTGGAGATCTCCGGGATGAGTCGAAGATCGGCGATAAAATTGTCAGTGTTGTAATTATCAATGTCCAAGAGCTCCTGTCTACTGTAGAATATTAAAGCAGTGCTGTTCTGAGTGATAAACACAGTGAGTCAGTGATCTAAATGGAGATGTCACTTTAGTAACTGTTCTTATTGAAACTAGTCAGTTGAGCAGTCTTTGTAAGTCCTGCTCCTGCAATCTGTGCCCCAAATAATGACCCTTCTCACTTATATTGTTTCCTTTTGCCGTCTTGATACAAAGTCTACCATGGCTGTTTAGCATTTTCATATGCTACAAAGCTTAAATGGATGTTAATTGTTTAACATCAACTGCAACCTATTTCCAGATACAATCTGCACTGTCAGCAGTTCTTTGTTTCTGTAGTTGACAGTAGTTCAAATGTAGGGGGTTTGTAATTTGATTTCAGCTGAGCCTTTAAGTGCAGTAGAACGATTCACGTAAATCAAATCAAACCGTAGACTTACAGTGAAAGATGCAATGTAAAAATTTTGAATGAATGGTAAGTTTTGGTAAGCACCTAATTGTAATGTGTGTTATTGCTGTCTCTCCATCTCTCTCTCTCTCTCTCTCAGATGTTCAGCATATTAAACGGAGGGACATTATTCTGAAGAGGGAGCTTGGAGAGGGAGCCTTCGGCAAGGTCTTCCTTGCTGAATGTTACAACCTGAGCCACTCCAAGGACAAGATGCTGGTAGCTGTAAAGGTATTGTAAGAGATAGAAGCAGCGTGTGTGTACTGCATGTTGTTATCTACAGTTTATTAATGCATTACCTACAATACTAATATGTGTGGCGTGTACTACCACCTTACCTTGCCTAGATCAGTTTTAGAATGTTCCACATCTTATGCTAGCCTATTTTGAAAAATCCTGCAGCTATGAGTCAACTGTTGCTGTTTGGCACTTAACTGACTGGTGGTTGTAGTGTAAAATCACAACACATAGTGTGCTTCATTAGAAACAAGACTACTATATTATGGGAAATGCCTATAGATCAGTGTCTTAAAAATTAAGTGAGTGTTCTGTGTCAGTGCTTGGGTGTTAGCAAGTCCAACTTATTGAAGACCACAGTTCATGTCCAGTCATAGACCAGCTTTTTTCTGAATCATTATCACAGTCCTTCCCTAACGTTAACTGACAAGAAGTGTACAGATATTGTTTCTTTTCATAGCATCAAGTATAACCCAGAATTTTTCATAAATTGTCTAGTACCAACATTCTTGTCTGGTGACTGGACAAAATGTACTACCGCCAAAAATGGTGCTAAAGAGTTAATTAGTTTACATACGAAGACCTTCACTTGATCTAACTTGACTTAATATCAACTTATACTGTATCAGAACCAGAGTTACCAGTAGTTGAGTTGTAAAATGAAACCAGGGGGGATGGTGAAATTTTTCATTTATGTGACATATTTTCCAGCAGGGGGGTCTGGGGGTCCTCCCCCCGAAAATTTTGTATTTCTTAGATGCAGTTTCCTGCATTCTAGTCAATTTTAGGGTGACTTGCTAGATATGGCAAATCCTAAATCCCATCTGATTCATAGCTTGCATTCTCAGTTGCATGGCCTGCACAAGACAATACTATTTATCGGAAAGAAACAATAACCACTTAACTATGGACATCATGTCATTCACATCTTTTTTAAACATATTTGTAAAAACATTTTAAATATCTTTATTTGTGAATGTGCTCAAATATTTTATTAAACACAACTTTGTGTATGTTTTTAACATCTTTGTGTGTTTTTAAACATATTTAAATACATTTAAACACATTTTTGTTAAAAAAAAACATCTTCACTTAAAAAAACACAATTTAAGGAGGAGGAAAGAAGACTTCGAGTTTTAAGACGACGCGATGTTTGAAACAAGCGGTATTAAAGAATATGAAGCAGCAGGTAGCAGCTAGCGGTGCTGCTAAGGCTAAAACAACACAGAGTGTGGATGATTGACACCTGTCACCTGTCGACCAATCAGAGTCAGGAGAATCTATTAGTACCGCCCACATTCACCTTTGACCCACCAATGACGATCCAGAATGAAGTAAACCCAAAGGTAGTATATCGCAGCAAGAGGTCTCACTTCACTGTCAAAGCCTCTTTGTCTTTATGTAACAACCAGGAGCTTCGTGACTGATTCAAACTAAAGCAGAGACATAGCAGGAGACATTAGCAGCGTTTCTTCGCGCTGGACATACTGTGTCGTTTTGTGGATTTTTGTTGCTACTCTTTGGGGGCTAGCTCGCCGAGTTTTCATCGCACAGTGATGAGACACATATCTTTGTAAGATATATTTTTATTTTTTCCCCCGCCGCGCCTCCCCTGAAGTCCTCTGGCGCCCCCCAAGGGAGGCGCGCCTCACACTTTGAAAACCGCTGACATAGGTAATAGACTGATTATCATAAAGCCCCCCCTAAATGTCGAATGGTAATTCTATTTCCAGTGTTAAATATAAGTAATTTTCACATGCATTGATAAAATGCCATAAGGGATGGAAGAAGGGATGACCATTTTAGAAGAGGGATGATTTTGACCATTTTTCCCCCAGGGGGGATGAACAGCCACTTGAGGCTAGTTACAGGATGAGTCAGTCTTCATAAGCGCCCCTATTAAAATGTCCAACTGACCAGTGACGTGGGGAGAGGTGCTATTGGAATCACAACAGCTTACGTTTCACAGTAAAAGTCCAGTTTATTGCACACAACAAACTAAATTTATCCCTGTGGTGCCCCATAATGGCACAGTGCATGATGCCCCAACTTGTGATGCCCTAAGCACCATGTGTGTGGAAACCAGCTGTAATCTTTTCTCTATCCACCAAAATGAGTGTCTCATGTTTATCATGATAACAGCCTAATTAACCCTTAAAGAAAGCTAAGGAACAGTGCCTGAGCCATAAACCTGTAAATAAAGGCCAAATGCAGCCAGGACTTTAAAAGTTTAAGGTTCATCCCCTTGATTATTTCTTCACAAGAGTGACCACATTATGTTTGTATTATCTCAACAAACTGTTAGCTCGGTTAGGTCTGACTACAGGTTCAGATTTAGATTCAGAGTCGTCAGTGGGACGTTACAGCCTTATAGTTAATGTTCCAGAATTTTTTAATAAGAGGAAAATGCAAAGCTTTATTTCCTGTATCAAAAGTTCAATTGCACAAACAGTAGACTGCCCTTCTCGTAGAATAGCTCTCAAATTTGATTTTTTTTGTCCTATTTGTAGTCTAAGACAGACAGGCTTGTGTTTTACTGGTAAAATGTATATGTTTATGGATATCCAGATCTGTTTAGTGAGTGACTCAGAAAGACTTGAGTCCGTAAAATGATCCCAGTTTCCCACTTATCCCACACCATGTAGTCACAAGGCCATGCCCCTTATAGCCCTGTACAGACTTCCTTCATCCTTCATCTGAATTTCCTTTGGTACACACAAATTGCAGCTATTACTGCTACAAAAATAAACCTGTATTTTCAGTCTTTTACTGCAGACGTTGTTTACTACAGTAGTGAGCGTAACAATATGTGATGTAACAACAGACAAATATGGGAGAAGGATAAGAAGAGAAGAGCCCAGTGCACAATTTGAAGTCCCCCGGCAGTCTAATCCTATGGCAGCATAACTAAGGGATGACCTGAGCCAGCCCTAACTATAAGCTTTATCAAAAAGGAAAGTCTTAAGTCTACTCTTAAAAGTGTTGACCGTGTCTGCCTCCTGAACCCACAATGGTAGTTTGTTCCACAGAAGAGGAGCCTGATAGCTGAAAGCTCTGGCTCCCAATCTACTTTTGGAGACTATAGGAACCACAAGGAACCCAGTGTCCTGAGAGCGCAGTGTTCTAGAGGGGTAGTAAGGTATTATGAGCTCTTTTAGATAAGATGGTGCCTGACCATGAAGAGCTTTGTAAGTAAGGAGAAGAATTTTAAATTCTATTCTAGATTTAATAGGTAGCCAATGCAAGGAAGCCAAAATGGGAGAGATGTGATCTCTGATCTTGGTTCCTGTCAGAACACGTGCAGCAGCATTCTGAATTAACTGCAAAGTCTTAAGAGACTTATTGGAGCAGCCTGATAACAAAGAGTTACAATAGTCCAGCCTTGAAGTAACAAATGCGTGGACTAGTTTTTCTGCATCCGCTTGAGACACGATGCGTATAATTTTGACGATGTTACGTAAGTGGAAGAATGCAGTCCGAAATGTGTTTTGGACATTATGGACATTAAAGGACAAATCCTGATCAAAAACAACTCCAAGATTCTTTACAGTGGAACTGGAGGCCAGGGTGATCCCATATCTAAAAAGAGAATTTCTGAGGTGTTTGGGTCCAATTGTCTTTTTATGTTAACAGACTGAAATAACATACAATCTGTTTATTGAGCTGACTGCAGTCATGGTTTCAGGTTCTGATGCTAACTGGGCTGGGCTCTCTCTCTCTCTTTCTCTCTCTCAGACTCTGAAGGACCCAACTCTTGCAGCCAGGAAGGATTTCCAGCGTGAGGCTGAGTTGCTTACTAACCTCCAGCATGAGCACATAGTTAAGTTCTATGGAGTGTGTGTGGATGGAGATCCTCTCATCATGGTCTTTGAGTACATGAAGCATGGAGATCTCAATAAGTTTCTCAGGTGAGTTCAACAGACAACAGGTGGTGACGGAGATGATTTGTGTACCCTCCAGGCACCCATTGATATCAGGTCATTTTAATATGTTATTAAAATCAACTCACTTCATCTCACAGACGTGAAACATCACATGTACTGGGTTTTCATGAAACTCAAATTCTCAAGTGAACGTCTGATGACAGGGCTTCGTTCAGCATTCACATAGCATTGCATTCTTGAGAATGCAATGCTATGTGACAAGCTTGAAGAAAGTGTGGAGTCAACAGCTGACAGTAAGAACTTCTAGAATTCACTTAATGTAATTTAACTAGGATTAATTTCACTCTGCTGTACCCGAAACTGGATTTGACTCAGGTGTGAACAAGCGACACGCCCCCGAAACCACAGCCTTTTGTAATTTGCAAAAGAGGGCGGACTCAGAGAGTGGCACCTGCACCTATTTCAACAGCCATTCTGCGCTGCAGCGTCAGTGAAAGGCGTCAGCCCTCGTCTGAAGCCCTCCTCGTGTGAAGACCTACTTGGGTAAGACAAGGGAGTCTACCTGCGCGAGTCCACCGAGCAAGGCGAAACTATCCTCCATCGGACCTACCCATATCGCTATGTGCTTCCAGAAGATCCCTGTAGTTTCTACTGCACGGACCCCCCTCCGCTGCAACCTTCGCACCAGGAATCTATTTAACCTCCGGCCACTGGAACATTATACACCCACCAAAACCTTCTCTGTTGGCCTATGGAACTGCCAATCCGCTGTCAACAAGGTGGACTTTATCCCGGCTTATGCCAGCAGTCTATCCCTGGACCTACTGGCCCTCACCGAAACCTGGCTTAAAACCGAAAACACTGCCACTCGGGCAGCACTCTCCGCGGCTCACTCCTTCTCCCATACCCCCTGTCTCTCCAAGCGAGGAGGAGGAACTGGGGTCCTGGTTGACAACAAATGGGACTATGCTCCCCTGCTCCTCAACACCAACTACTGCTCATTTGAACATCATGCAATCAAAGTGATAGCTCCAGTCAAATGCTCAGTGATCGTCATCTACCATCCTCCTGGACCTCTGGGTGACTTTGTCAATGAGTTAGACATGCTACTGTCCTCAATCCCTGAACTTGAGTGCCCGCTGCTGGTCCTCGGTGATTTCAACATCCATCTAGGCAAAGCTTACGCCACAGACTTTCTATCCCTCATCAACTCATTTGACATGCAACTAGTCAGTACTCCCCCAACTCACACGGCAATCAACTGGACCTCATCCTTACCAAAAACTGCAAAACTGATGACATAATGGTCACACCATTACATACCTCGGACCACTTCTTCATCCACTTCATGGTTTCCTTCCCAGAACTACCTACCACCCCTCAACCCATGACCACCTCTCGACGCAATCTCCGCAACTTGCCACCCACTTCGCCTCAGTCGTCGCTACTGCCCTTCCCCCTCCCAACAGTTTCTCTTCGCTAGATGTCAATGCAGCTGAAAAATCTCTCAGTTCCACACTAACTGCATGCCTAGATACCCTGTGTCCTCTTTCTAGCAAACCCGCACGCTCCACTCAGCCCCGCCCATGGTTGACTGATGCCATCCGCTCGTCACGTACAGCACTCAGAGCTGCAGAACAGAAATGGCACAAATCCAAAAACCCCACTGACCTCAGCAGCACAACTGACTCATGGAAACTCTTCTCCACCTTCAAATCACTGCTCAATGAAAAAAAAAGACTATGCTTAACCCCGCCTTGGTTGAAAATTATCGGCCATTGAGAGGGCGGTCTCTAAACAAGTCACTGACTTCCTCACCCATCACCACCTACTTGACCCAAAACAATCGGGTTTCAGAAGTGGCCACTCCACCGAGACAGCCTTACTATCTGTCTCAGAAGCCTTAAAAACAGCCAAAACACGAGGGCAATCATCGGTACTCATCCTTCTTGACTTATCGGCTGCCTTCGATACAGTCAATCACAACATACTCCTAGCCGCACTCGCTAACATGGGCATTACAGGCTCTGCCCACTCCTAGCTCGAGTCCTACCTCGCTAGACGCTCCTTTAATGTGTCTTGGCAAGGTCGTCTGTCATCGACTCATACCCTCTCCACGGGGGTGCCGCAGGGGTCGGTGCTGGGCCCCCTTCTGTTTGCCATCTACACCACCTTGTTGTCCCATGTTATCCACTCACACGGCTTCTCCTACCACTGCTATGCCGATGACACACAGCTATACCTGTCGTTCCAGCCGGACGACACCACGGTCTCCGCACGCATCTCCGCCTGTCTCTCTGATCTGTCAACTTGGATGAAAGACCACCATCTCCAGCTTAATCTGTCAAAAACCGAACTCCTGGTCATCCCTGCCCATGAGTCAATCTGCCATGACTTCAACCTGAAAATTGGTACTGTCACTATTACCCCTAACCATGCTGCTAAAAACCTGGGCGTGGTACTAGATGATCGTCTTTCTCTCTCTGAGCACATTTCCTCCGTAGCGAGGTCATGTCGCTATGCATTGTACAATATTAGAAAAATCAGACCGTACCTGACCCAATATGCCGCTCAGCTCCTGATACAGGCTACAGTCAGCTCCCGCCTCGATTACTGCAACTCGCTCTTGGCTGGCCTACCTGCTTGCGCGATCAAACCTTTGCAAATGGTCCAGAATGCCGCAGCGCGACTGGTTTTCAATCAACCTAAAAGGTCACATGTCACCCCACTCTTCAGCGACCTGCACTGGCTGCCTGTAGCTGCCAGAATTAAACACAAAGCTCTGACGCTAGCCTACAAAACCATCTCAGGATCTGCCCCTGCCTATCTCAGCGTCTTACTAAAGGCTCACGTCCCGACCAGGGCGCTACGCTCCGCTCACACAAACCGTCTAGTTGTACCCTCGCCTCTCGCAAAGCGAGGTCACTCTAAACACTTCTCTGTGGTTGTCCCCAAATGGAATGATCTACCAATGGCTACAAGAACAGCAACATCCCTTTCTACCTTTAAAAAACTTCGAAAAACCTTTCTGTTTCGAGAATGCTTCCCTGCCTAACAAAACTAACAAAACTAACAACTACTCTGTGCTCCTTTACACCTTTCTCAGCTTATGTCCTCCTCTGTAAGTCGCTTTGGATAAAATGCAAAGTAATGTAATGTTTGGTGACTCAACAAGAAATACAAATAATTATCAATGTCCTAAAACCTTGTCAGAAATGTGACAATGTGACAGCATTGAATGGTCTACATTACAGTTCCATCAAACTCAGATGTGAACTCTACAGTAATTGAATACTCAAGACTGGAATACCTGCATAGCTGCTAGTAAAGAAAAAGTAGTTGGTCTGACTGAGAATATTGAAGAGAGATTTGACCAGAACCATTGTTGTATCAGTTTGAGCCAGAGCTGAGGCGAGGTGAGAGTAGAGCAAAACAGGGAAAGGAAAAGAAGAAAAGACACTGCTGGTACATCGTCAGATCAACCAGAACACCAGCCTCTGAACAAACACGTCAGGTGTTGGTGGAGCTATAGCACATGACAGACTATCCCAAAGAACAAGGGAGCAATGTAGATGATGAACCTACATGTGTGGAAGAAATGTGCTTTATAGAGCGGACACTGGCCAATCAAAGCTGCTTCTTCATTTAATGGGGACGTAGATCTTGATCAAAACATAGATCTTGATCAAAAGAAAGGCATAGAAGATGGACATAGAGATACAGTAACTGTTCAAGAGGCTCCCTAAAAAGGGGTGGAGCATGTAGTATGTATCAGGAAACCCTGCACACCCATGCACTCAGCGTGTGGCTGCAGTTAAGTAGAGAATGGGTAGTGTAGAGAGGAAAGAAATTAGATGAGAGGAAGAAGGCAGAGAGTAGAACTGAGAGTCTGTTGTTGCTTCTCTTGCGGATTGTTTGTATGCATGTGTAACGGGTGTGTGTTCAGGCATGAAGGAAGCAGTGGCGTATCCAGGACATTTTTACCGGGGTGGCCAGGATGGGACACAAAGCTAAGTGTGGGGTGGCCATGGCATAGTGGAGTTTAATGCCATGTACGCAGCCGACCACAGTTCAAATCCCAGTCCTTTTCTGCATGTCACATACCCCCTGTCTCCCATAATTTCCTCTCTCATAAGTGTTAAATAAAGGTGTATTTTCTGGTAAAAAAAAAGAAAAAAAAAGTCATTTTTTAAATGCCATTACCCATTATCACAGTCCTCAAGTATATCTGGTTATTTAGTAAAATGTGTTCAGGATAGGTTACACATTTTCTAAGAGCCATTTCCTTGTAGTGGATTAAAGTCCTCATCTCTTCACAAATTAGATTAGATTAGAAAAATCTCAACTGCTCTTAACTCATCCTATAGAATAGAACTATCAGCCATCAGCTCATCATCTGTGTCACCTGTATTGTTACCTGTTTGCTTTACTAATTGAAACGACATCTTGTGGCTATATTAAAACACAGCAATCGAGGAAACAGAATAAACCAAAACTTTTTTGATTTGTTCTTTGCCAGATGTATTTTGAATTAATCACAAGATGGCATTTAAATTAGTAAAGTAAACATGATGGTGACTGAATAATGGCATTCTATAGGATGCCTTGTGATCTTTGAAAAGTGGTTTTCAGCCCAGACAGTATTCATGTTCCTGCTGAAGATATACACTGAAACATTGGCTTTGATTCAGCATAAATGTATTTATTTAAATCAATGCTTAAAAACAATATAATATTAAAACAATGCTTTTTCATAAAGTTATGAAAAATGTGCATAAACAATTGTAACATAAACCAAATAAATATAAACAAATAAAATAAATAAATATAAACTCCAAACAAAGTACATACTATAAAGCAATGTTATGTGAAACAAAACTCTCATGAACATGCTTAGCCAGACACTGCGGGATCCTCCTCTGGGTGTGGCTGGTCAGCTGTTGGAATACACAGATATCTGAGAAATATATATATATAAATGTGTATGTGTGTGTCTGTGTGTGTGTGTATTATTATTTTATTATTGTTCTTCTGTCTTTTACAACTGTTTGAACTAATGATGTTTCAGACGGTTATAATTGTATAACTGGAAACACATTCAGCTTTAAGGTGAGCCTACATGGAAAATTCAAACTATCCAAGCATGACTTACCATCATGTGCAGGGGGAGCTGACTGCCCTTGCCCTTCATCACTACTGCTGTACCTAGGCAGCTGACATGTTTCACTGATGCTGCTGGTAGAAGCTGTGGCTGACTCTCACTCTTTTCTCTTTTTATTGAAGAAGGTCTGAAT